>NW_015170344.1:43395-65962 GCF_001447785.1 Gekko japonicus | reverse complement strand
CTGTTATTCCTGTTAATCAGCCACGATGGAACATGGAGAAGGGACTCAAAAGCTTCACTCAAAGCTCCCAGTTAAATCTCACTTTTATCCAAAAACATATTAAATATTCTGGGCTTTGATTTTTTCTACTTTTCAGATGTTAGTTTTAAATAACAAACAGGAATCATTCTAGTACATAAGTTTTTTTCCACTCTCATTGCTATAATATGAATTAAAGCAGGCACCAATATTTTTCTCACAACTTAACTGCTTCTTAGATTTATTTGGAAGTAAGACTGTTGGTTGTGTTAAGCTACTCTAGTTTTACTACACCATTTTACTTTGTTTTTAAGATGGCAAACTTCACAAGCTTGTAAAAGAGTTCTTTTTAAAATTTAGACAATCATGTGGTGCAGTATTAATTCCATTTGTCTTACCCCCCACCCCCTTCCAAAAACCAGAGTAAAAATGTTCACCACATTCAGCAAACAGCTTTTTTTTCGGGTGCTGACTAGGAAGTACCATTCCAGGCCTTGTATTATCAAGCCTTTTCCAGTCTCATGGTAAATGACATAAACATGGTATTTGGACCCGGTTTTTGTGCTTGCCAAGGACATTTTATTCTACATGTGTGTTAGTACAAAGACTGATGTAGCATCACCTTGCATGGCAAAAGGTTTAATTCAGGAGTATAATGGAAAGTAATGTAAGAAATGTAAAATAGGTTTGTGTGTATATACACAGATAGTTAAAAAGCTGTGTGTGAAAAAACCTGGTTTAACTAAATACAATATAATATAACAGTACTTAGTTATACTTGTTCATATCTATGTCCTGGTATTAATGCATGTGGGCAATCCAAGAAACCTGAATGAAGGAGAGGTATTTCAGGAGCCAGCTCTTGAATAGATCCATTATTAAAATGCAAATAAACAGGGCATTTTAAAAGCATTTCTAGTAGATATATTTCAAGGGCTCCTTTAATCTAAAGAAAAGTAACCATGGGATCTCAGCCATGGGGGGGGCACCTCCCCTCCTTGCACAGATGGAGCAACAGCTCCATTGGGCCATTATGGCCCATGCAATGTGTTTTGGCACAAGGTATAATATGGGCATGCATTCCCATCCAGCCATTCATGCACATTGTCTGTGCCCTATATGCATTTTTCTGTATATAATACTAGTACATGGAATACTTTTTCCCAAGCAAACATATCTGAATAGTGAGCACTTTCTTACCTAATACTGTTCCCTTAGTAATTTGCCTTCCAGTTCTGACAAAAACTCAAAGTTGCAGTCACCAATAGAAACTGGTTCAGCAAAAGGTTATTAACGTATTGCTTTAATAAAAAAGTAGCCCAGATAGTTTTTAATAAAGATAAAAAAGCAGAGAAAGGAATTATCATTGTGCTGATATTAGAAATAACTAATGTAGACTAACATACACTGTTGTAGAAGAACTCTGTGGGAGGCAGAAATAATGCCTTTTTTTAAAGCTCTGGTATTCTAGTTTTACACCAGATATTTGCCATTTTTCTTTTCAATGCACATGTTTTAACTCTGATGAGCATTCACAGTAATGAATCACTTGCCCAGACCAGTATTTTGGCAGCATGCATTCCTATCCATCCCTTGGAATACTTCCACATCCAATGTTATGTACTGCTGCATTTATTTTTATATAGAGAAAAGTAGCAGCATTCAATGTATTGTTGCAAACAAAACATATCTGGACAGCTATTAGCTACGATGGATGCTGGATTGGATCTCTAAGCAGTTATGTGTGCTGCAAAGCAATCCAGTGTAATAAACAGGGTATGTGTGTATGTTTAAATCAAAGGCTTTCTATGACTATCAGGCAGGCAAGAACTGTGGGATTTACAGAATACTGAGAATGAAGTTAACTAGTTGAAAGGGCCTGTAGTTGAAAAGTGCCTAGTTTTTTGTCATGGAAATACCATTAACGGTACTTATTGCCATCTTATAACCACAGTTTTCCTATTTATAAACCTGAAAATAAACAGACATTGTAAGAATCCTTCCCACTCTCCTCCAAAGGAAGCTCACTTTGGAAAGACTGCCAAGTATATCTTTGGTGCTCAGGAAAGAGGGGCAAAAGTTAAATTTTAAAACTATGTTTTTTTCATTATAAATTATTCTACAGTTTATGGAATTTTTTTTAGTTTATAGGAACAAAATCAATTATTTTTTAAAAAAATTAAGCAGCTGCTTAAAATATAATTATTAAAATTTATACAGTCATTGTTAATGCAGATATTTATTTAGAGTCTTGTTTCCCCTTTGACACCAAACATAGGTGAAATTGCTTAATTGAATTTTAGATAAAATTAATCTAAAACCATTCTTTATTTGGGGATTATGCCCCCAAACTCTAACACCTTAATGTTGCCTGGTGCTCTTTCAAACACTTATCAGCATCTGAGAGTCTGTATTGAATTATGTACTGGAATAGCACAATACACATTAGTGGAGCTGCAACTAAAGTTTTAAAATCTTCAAAGGCTATTTCCATTAAAAATGTATCTTTGCATATACTACAATTTAGCAGAATCACCATTATTATTTTCACAACACTTGGCTCTATAGGCTGCCTTAAAAAAAACATTTACTCACAGTGCCTGAGCCTCACTTAAAGTACAGATTAAAGCTGTACCAGCAAGACAAACTAAGGCTTTTATGGATAACCATAAAATTGGTATTTCCTATCTTGGCTCACTTTCAGCAACCTGAAATAACATTCTTTTAATGTAAATTTTGGATGTTATATGAAATGAAGGGTAAACCTGGACTCTGACCTGTCCATGTACTTTGCAAGTTTGGGTCCCCAGAGCACAATGTCTGTCCATTGCTGTCAAGTTGTTTTCTGTCATAATCTAGCATCATCTGATGATATCACTCTAACGGTTAGATTCTGCCTACATTTTGATGCAAAGCTTCACCAAACTAGCAAGAGTCCTGAAAGTTCCTGTGCTTCAGCATCAGGGAGAGGCTCAGGGTATAGTGCTGCTCGACCATGAAAAGGGTAAAGACCTAGTCTTTTCTGCTCCAGATCCTACCCCTCCAATCACAAATCCCACCCCTTTTACAGAGGCAAGTGCTGACAATGGTACTCATCCTACAGTCCTTGTCCTCCCTGGCAAAATGCCTAGAAGCCTGGATCTTTGCTACAGTGGGGGAGGGTGAAGGCTTGCAGTAACTCTTAATCTGTTTACAAGATTGTTTTAGATATGATCAGTCAGAAATAACTTGTACTAGTGTAAATAGAAATGTACTGTTAAATTAAATAAAGGGGTGAGGGAGAAAACAGAAAGTGCATAATTTATCCAGTACCTGCGACTAGCAGCAATGAAGATTATGTCATTCTCAGAATGTGACAAAGGGCTAATAGTATATGCAGTAAAACAATGAGTCAACAGTTTCTATGCCCTTGAGGTCAAACTTTCCTCAGTTTGAAAGTGGCCTATTCTTTTTGCACACAGGATTTGCAGCTATAGTACAGAAATGTGCACTGTTGAGATTACAGTAACAAACCTTAAAATCTCTCAAAATGTTCAATAAAACCGAGAGAAAGCTTTGTTTAAACATTTTAGAAAGCAAATTCTTAGCACCCAACTCACTTCAGTGTCAAGAATAGTGTTGCTACCTAACACATTGTTTCTTAAGATTCCATAAATATTTCAGTGGCACTAGACAAAAAGTTACTAATGTTTGAACATACCTATTGTGGAGCAAACATTTACCGGTGAGATTTAGTACAATATAAAAAATTACAGAAATTTGACAAACCACAATGCTTTCTTTGCTACTCATTGGTAATAGAAGCTATTGTTCAAACACTGTCTCCACCATTAAACAAGACTGAACAGGGCTCTTTTTGTAGAAAAAGCCCAGCAGGAACTCATTAGCATAATAGGCCACACCCAACAGCAGGAACTCATTAGTATATTGGGCCACACCACTGACAGCACAGCTCATTAGCACATTAGGCCGCACCCACATGTTACCAGAAGTGTGGTTATCCAGCCACACCCACCTTTTGCTTGTTATTCTGTTTACCTTGTTTGTTGTCAAAACCCAGGGCCTTTTTTTGTAGCAGGAACTCCTTTGCATGTTAGGCCACACACCCCTAATGTAGCCAATCCTAATGAGTTTCTGCTGTTGGGTGTGGCCTATTATGCTAATGAGTTCCTGCTGGGCGTGGCCAACTTGGGAGCTAGCTGGAACTCCGTTCCAGTGTGTTCCTGCCCAAAAATAGCCCTGCTGAAGGAGGCCTGAAAATTGTTCCTTGCTGTGTATTGTTCATATCACTATAAAGGGAATCTGAACAAAATCCTGAGGAAAGTGTCTCCCTATGGTGCATCAAAATTGTTTCAACTGGGCTTCTGTCTTACTGGACACACGGTATTTTTGGCCACTGTGTGACAGAGTGTTGGACTAGATGGGCCATTGGCCTGATCCAACACTGGCTTCGCTTATGTTCTTATGTTCTTTGTATAAAATATGTCCACATTCAGCATTCTGCCATCAAATCAGGATGAAATGTCAGGGGACTTAGTCCTGTTTTTAATACAACACTTGTAAAGATATATGCTCCACATGAGAACTTATACAATTGACAAAACTGAACAAAATCATATCCATATTTGAGACTCAATTCTATGAAATTATTTGTAAGCACCACCCCCACTAATTTCCTTAGGACGTACAGGAGAAAAGCACTTAATCTGGTCCCACAAACATTATATGTTACAATATGTATAACACCTCTGAGTGATGATTTATTCTATTTTCCATAATCTGTACTTCAGCAACTTGTATTTTTAAAAAAATACTGTATATTTTTATATCTTTTGGTGTGTTTTTTTAAAATTGCATTATATTTATTCTATTACTCAGTAATAAATTGAACTAAATAGTAATGCAAAGCCAGCAGACAGTGCCCCTACTTGCCATTCAGCTAACTTTCCTCACCAATCCCAAGGGGTTCCAAGGTGTCACTGAATCTGGCCAGAAAGGGGCATAGAATGTTTTGGGCAATTTGCCCATATTCCATCCCAATGAGTAGTAAAAGAGCACCAGTGGTACTCTAGCACCAGAGTTAAAACACTTTCAGTTCTACAAACTGCTATGCCCATGAAGCAACTTATAAGGCTGAAATGAAAAAGATCTGTTTAAACAAAAGCAATGTAAGTTGCATGTGAAAAAACACAGTAAAGAATTAGGCTTTCATTTAACTGCTCAACTATGGTTTCAGGTGCCTAAGCAGGTGTTAATGTTTGCATTACATCTAAAAAGAAAGAAAAACATAAAGATTATTTGGCACTCAATGCTAAACATATATATAGGGAGTTTAGGGCCAATTTGCACAATCCTGGCAGTTCATCACAGTTGAGTTGACTCAAGCAGAGTTACAGAGTTGCTTGAGATACATCAGAGTGCTTTACTTTGAGTTCAGATTGTCAATAAGCACATGTTATACTAAGTGAATTTTTGGCTTGTGATCTATTTGCAGTGCAGTGTCCAAAAACTGCTTCAGTTTTGTTAACACACTCAAAAAGTTATATGAATCAAGTTATATGTAAAGCCCCTAAGTGGGCTTTACTTGGGCACTTGGCAGTTTTGACAGTATATGCTTATTGTGTACATCTTAAGCTTTTCCTCTTCTTTTCACCAATGTGATTGAACAGCTAGGAGATTATTGCACCATGTGTCATGTTGTTTCCATTTTTTTCTGCATCTACATTATTGACCACTTTGAAAATTCACTTGAATTTGTTTTGAAAGGGCCATCTTCTCCATAGCCAACTGTAATCTATCCAATACTTTTCCCCTCATAATATGTAACTATCTGTTCATGATATTGTTTGGGTTTCTTTATGTTAATAGAAATAATCAAATTTCCCTTTGACTTTTAGCTATTTACTCACATCTTATCTATTTTAGGACATCAGTGTGTTGAAAAAAAATCAGAGAAAACTCATTTCAAATTAAAGTGATTTTAATCATTATACATTTCCTGGATTGCTGCCATTAATAAAAATGAGAGAAAACAAGAGAATAAACAGGATATAATTTGGATTTATTTTCAATTATAAAGTAAATACATTTAATCTCTAGAAAGATCTGTGCTTGATCACTTTCTTTGAAGCTCATTTATCTGAAGCATAACCTTTTATGTATTCCAAGGGCATTTATCATTCAACCAAAGTGGACTTGTGCTGGCAGGCCACTATGATCTGCCTGAAGGAGCTCACATAGTAGCAATTAATATATTTAAGGAAGGCTTTTTTTCTTTTCTTCGAGAATCTGGAGCATCTCTGTTTTATTTGTAGCATTTTAGCTCTAGGATGCTCTTCCCCGGGACAGAGATTGCAAGTATTGCACTGGTCCAAAGGAAAAAACAACTACGAAAGTTGCATCGTATCTTCTGTTGGTGCAAAGTGTCATCAAGTCGCAGTCAACTTATGGTGACCGCTCAAGGTTTTCAAGGCAAGAGAAGGTGGTCTCTGCCATTGCCTACCTCTCCATAATGGCCCTGGAGTTCCTTGGCGGTTTCCCATGTAAGTACTAACCAGAGACTATCCTGCTTAGCTTCTGAGATCTTTTTTTTAAACTTATATTTTATTACATTTTCCAAAGAACAATATAAAATGTAACAATATATCAAAGTTCACAGAATAGTACATAGACTGTAAGGATATAGGTAATACACAGAGATAAAGCAGTGGGTTAAATGCATACAAAGAGTTACAACGGGATAATAATTATTAGTGCCATAATTGGGTGCATAGGAGTGTGAAGTCTTATCATCAGCATCAATAAGAGTACCAAAGAAACATGTAGAGACAGAATAATAGTAACCATAATACAGATAGTAACAGTATTTGTTTAGAGTTGACTAGTTAGTGCAAAACATGAGAAGTTAAAACATTGGGATATAACACTAGAACAATAGTAAGTTCAATGTTTGAAGTCTCTGAGAGACTACATCATGAGAGGACATATATTCAATAGCAGGAAACCATTTTGCAATAAATTTGTTTTGAGAAGAGTGATTGCCAAAATGAGTCAGTCAATCAGTGATTTTTTTCCATTATGAAAAGATTCTGAAGTTTTAAGTGTCATAGGGTAAGGGACAGTCCAGATCTCCACTTGGAAGTAATGGCCATTTTTGCTGCTAGCAATAAAGTTGTGATTAAGTCTCTGGTAGATGTCAGATGTTCAAGGGTAGGCCAGTGATTTAGAAATAATAGTTCTGGTGTAACTTGCAGGCTAAGTCCAGTAATAATTTTGATGCGGTCAAATATGTTAAGCCAGAACATGTTGATGATGGGACACTCCCACCAGCAATGCTCAAATGTTCCCACCGTACAACATTGTTTCCAGCAGTAAGGATTGCATGAGGGTGTCATAAGAGATAGCTGATGTGGGGTTATGTACCCATGAGACAGAATTTTCAGTGTTTGAAATGTAATGTTAAGAGGAGGAGATTTAAAGAGAGGTGAGACCTATATTCTGTTCTATTGATCTCCAGAAATATTTATATGACAGGTGGATTGCCAGACTTTTTGGTAGTGAAGGGGTCTGGAACTAACATGATCTATCAATAATACATATGAGATCTCATGAGATCAGGCTAGCCTGACCCATCCAGGTCAGAGTACTTTTTATTAGGACTAACCAAAATTACTGAGAACAGTGGGCAAGCTTTCAAGTTCTCTAGAACTCATCACTAGGATAGATTTTTTAAAAAAGAGTAGTGAAATATGTTTCGGACTCTGATGTTAAGGCTTCAGATCTGCAAACTATGACTGCTAACTCTGGGTCAGGAAATTCCTGGAGATTTGGGGATGAAGCTTTGGGAGGGCAGAGTTTGGGGAGAGAAAGACAGACTTCTGAATTGCAACTGATCATGAAGCTCAAGACATTACAAACTCCTGGACTGAATTGAGACAAAGGTTTCTTCTCTCATTACCAATGCCTGCTTTTGTCTTTTGGCATCTGAAATAAGTTAAGTCTCCAAGATATAAGGACAGAAGGACTCACATTCCAGCTGTATCCGAGGAAGTGAGCAGTGGTTCATGAAAGCTCATGTTCTGCCTTCCTACCTGTCACGGCTCAGGTGGGGTGTCACCTGATGCTGCCACCACTCTGGATTTAGGATCCCTTGAGAAGGCCCAGAGCACCCTCCCAAGACCTTCAGACCTCCCTTTTGGCCGAATAATAGGCATGAGGACCAGGCAGAGTACAACAAGGAAAAGGTTTATTTTATAGGTCAAACATCAAGGTGCAGAATAACAGTAAATGAGTGAAAAGAAATCAAATGCCCTTACTCGTCACTATCTGCAGTGGCCTTAGACTACTCACCCTTCCCTCAGGATGAGGGTTTCTTCCCTGCAGCAGCCTTCCTTCTGGTTCTGCCTTCTGGGAAGAAGAACAGCTTTTCCTGCTGCACCAGATCTTTTATTCCAAGCCCTCCTCTTTTCCTATTGGTCAATTTCGGCTCCAAAACCTCACAGGTGCTTCTGGGAGTTGTAGGCCCAGCCTCACCTACTGCTAGCCAGGCTCCCTGGGCCTAGTAGGCCTAGTAGGCCTCTGGTGGCACAGCCCAGATCATGACACTCCCTTTCACTAATAAGGAATGCAAACTGTGCTGTTAGGTTCCCCCACACACACTCTCTGTGTCTCTCTCCTTGCAACGATTGCAAGGGCCTCTTTGTTGATCTGGGCATAGTTCTGTTTGGCTGACAACAGGGTCCTTGAGTAGTAGGTCACAGGCACCTCTCTACCGTCTGGCAACCGATGGCTCAGGACTGCACCAATGCCATGGGGAGGGTGGGGTATAAATTGAAGTAATAAATAAACAAACAAATAAATAAATAGGGAGAGGCATCACATGTCAACAGAGCTGGCTCCAGGTTTTTTTGCACACTAGACGAGGCTACCTTCTGGTGCCCCCCCCCCGGTGCGCCCACCAATTTTCAAACATAAATGCATTTTTGGAAGAACACTTTAGGGGTTTAAAAGCCCACAATCCCAGAGTCTTCGCAGTGTTAGTACTAAAAATATTTTTAAAATGATCCCTAACAGAAGGCCAAGTTAGTGACCAGCTAAGACAAAATCCAACCTAATCTTTAGTCCCCTAATCTTAAATATATTTCTTCGAAGGAGTTTCTTCCTTCCCATAGATTCTGACGAAACTTCTCGATTGCATCCTGGTCTAGAATCTGTGCCCTTCACGGGGAAAAGCCCCATGGATTGGGGTTCCCCTTGATTTCTTTAAACTTATGTTTAGGATAGGAGGAAGCCAACATCTTTACCCTCTGAATCCTAGTCTGGAAAAGGCCACACAAATGAATGAGAGCTTTGCTTAGAAAGGTTGAAGGGGGGGGGGGATCACTTCAGCCTCAGTCTCTATGGAGACTTGCTCGGAAGTAAGTCCCCCTGCGCTCCCCTGGGTTTACTCCCAAGTAAGCCCTGCAAGCCCCCATTTTGGATCGGGCACTGTGCTGCCCCCAGCACTAGATGGAACAGGCACTCTGTTGCTGGCAAAACAGGCCAAACTCCCAGCTGCTGTCTTGCTTTGCCAGGGGGGGGGCATCCCAGGCTCTTTTCTGCTCCAGAGAGCACGGCTCGCCAGGGTCCCCGGGCCCCTCTCCAAGGCAGGCTGCAATCCGCGACCACTGCCCCAAATTAAAATCCAACCTGCTGCAATATCTCGGGCATGCTGCTTCACCTTTGGAGCCAGTCACATTAATGTCAGTGGGGCTTGCTCCTTCCAAGTAAACAGGCACCGAGGAGCGCTTCCTGCAGCAGCAGCAGCAGGAGGAAGCTTAAAAGTTCTGCAACGCTTGGTTTGCTAATCAGGGAAAGGGGGGTGAAGGAGAAAAGTGTGGGCAAAAGGGGGGTGCGCTGGTGGCCCCCAATCACCAGCTGGGGGAGGGCAGGATCGTGGCCATGGAGAGGTTTGGACTGATTTACCCCGCAGTGCGATCCGCAGTGTGATCTGCAGTGCGGATTGCAGGATGATCCGGGAGAGGCAGCAGGCCAAAGGGTGCCCCCTCTTAAGGGGCCGCTCTAGGCCGTTGCCTAAAAATTGTCTATGATGGGCCAGCCTTGCATGCCAAGACAACTGGCAGCGTCTCATCGAAATGGGCGAGGACGTCTGTAATGATTCCTTCTTTTATATGTGTGTGTCTCTTTAAAAGTTTGGTTGCATGGCGTGTGATGGACTAGAGTGTTTGAAGAGACAAGTGTGGTGTGATTGGTGATTGACAGAGAGAGGGGAGGGGTTTTAGAAAGTGTTTCTGAGTGGATGAATGGATATGTCTTTCAGGAGTGACAGTTAGAGGTTTGACAGTTGAGGATGACAGTTGATAAGTTAGTTAAGTTCTGTGTTCTGTGAGAGAAGCAGGAGTTCAGTTAAGCTCTGTGTATGAAAGAAGTGAGAAGCAGTTCCGTGTGAAAACAGTTAAGCTGTCTGTTGATGTTGTTCAGAGAAGAAGAAAAGTTATATGAATGTCTGAGTGACAGACTGGAGAAACAGTGAACTTACATGACCTTGAGTTAATGTTACAAAGTTACATGCCAAGATCCCTGACAGTGGAGAGAAAAGTGTGTGAAATACCCAAAGCAATTGTTCAGTATTTACCCATTCCTAGATACAGAGTCGTATCCTGTTATTTACGAATTATTTCAATAAATCTTCTTTTATTTAAGTCTGCCAGCTCTGAAAGAAATAATTTCTCATGAAACACATAGACACTCATGAAAGCCTAAACCCTCGACCTACCTACCCAGTGATAGAAATATTATAGTAAAAGGTTTGGAAAGCCTTAAATTTCCTGGTGGCAGCCGTATACCCAGTTGAACAAAACATAAAGAACACTTTTAAAATAAAACCAGACCTCCCCAGTAAAGGGGTTGTCACAACGTCATTCGAGGTTAGTAGCTCCTTCATGGAATGGAAAGTGGCAGCCTGCCGCTGGCCCCACACCCATGGGGTTTTCTTGTCGAGCAGACAGTGGAGCGGCTCCACTAGTGCAGCTTTATGGGGCAGGAAGGAGTGGTAAAAATTCAGAAGCCCCAAGAAAGCTTGCAGCTTGGCCTTCGAGGTGGGAGCAGGCACGTTTGCGATGGCGTGAACCTTGCCGGGGGCAGGATGGATGCCATCTGCGTCCATGGAGAACCCAAGGAACTCAATGCAGGGGACCCTGAGGAGGCATTTCTCCCACTTCACCTTCAGCCCGGCGGAGTGGAATCATTGTAGCACGGCGTGGAGGTGAGTGGCAACGTCTTCTTCCATGGGGGTGGCAACCAATACATCATCAAAGAAGGGCGGGACTCCAGGGATGCCTTTCAAGAGGAAGTCCATCAAATTCTGGAAGATCCCTGGGGCCACGCTCACCCCAAACTGTAACCGCTTGACTCTGAATGCACCCTGGTGTGTGACAATGGTCTGTGCCTCAGTGGTTGGCTCATTCACTGTGAGTTGTTGATATGCTTGGGCCAAGTCTAATTTACCGAAGACCATGGCCCCCGCCAATGTCGCTAGGACATGGCTGACTACAGGCACTGGGTAAGCATGGTCTGTCAGCGCCTTGTTGATCGCACATTTATAGTCTGCGCAGATTCGGACGTCCCCATTAGGCTTAATTGGGGTTATGATGGGGGTCTCCCAGGTGGCATGGGGAACCGGCTCTAACACTCCTTGTGCCACTAAGTGGTCCAGCTCCACCTCAATTTTGGGCTTGAGTGCAAACGGCACTCTCTGGGCCTTGAGGCGGATGGGTCGCACCTCAGGGTTGAGCAACACTGGGGACCCTATGTATCGGCCGAGGATCCCATCGAAGACAGCAGGGAATTTGTCACACACCCGGCTGAAGTCTGAGGGCTGCACCCCCATTATCTTGAACCCCAAGGGCGCGAACCAGGACAGTCCAAGCAAGCTGGTGAGCTGTCCTTCTACCACCAACAAGTCTAACACTCCCTCAAACTGCCTGTATTTCACGTGGAATTTGCCCCATCCCTTAATGGCCACCTCATTCTTTTGAAAGTCCTGAAGAGTAAACCCAGTGGGTCTGAGGCGGGGGCTCCCTTGTGGATAAAGCCTCTGGAGAGTCTCTTCTGAGATGATGGAGATGGAGGACCCCGTATCCAGTTCCATCTTGCAGGGCACTCCCTCAGTAAGCACAGTCACTTTTATTTTATCTGGGGTATCCTGGGGCAAATTCAGTACCTGCTGTTGGTGAACGGTGGTGGTGTGCAGGTCCGCTGCCTCCTGGTGCGCATTGGTGCATCTCCAGGTTCCCTTGGAGCGGCAGGCATGGGCGATGTGGCCGGTCTTGCCACAGGCCCTGCAGGTTGCATCTCTGAAATGGCAGGAGCAGTGTTCGTGGGCCTCTCCGCAGCTGGCACAGGGCATGTATGTGGCAGTCTCCGCTGGGTGAGTAGCGGTGACAAAAGATCTTGCATTGCGGGGAGCTGGGCAATGCACCTGATGGGTCTCCTCATCATCCGACACTTCAGAAGCCAAAGGGATGGAGGCCTGGTGCGCAGCAGAGGTCTGATGGTCTCGCCTGTATTTCTCATAGGCAGTGGCCTTGCGTAGTGATTTTACTAGCTTGAGGTCCTCCCAGCTGATGAGCTTTCATCGTAGTTTCTCCTCTCTGATGCCCATCACAAACCGGTTTAGGAGGGCTTTGTTGAGATTCGTGAATTCACAATTGAGGACCAGCAGGCTAAAGTCTGCCACGAAGTCGTCAGCTGTCTTGTTGGACTTTTGTTGGTGCATGTAAAAGTCCACATGGTGTACCATCTTCGTAGGTTGAGGCGCGAAATGGTCGGTGAGCGCCTTGATGAGGTTGTTGTACTTGGCTGCTTCCAAGGTGATTCGCACAATGAGGCCCTGGACTAGTCTCAGTGTTGTGATCCCACAGGCACTGAGCAGGAGAGCCTTCTTCGTGGCTGCACCCTGGATGCCCTGGAACCCTATGTAGTACTTGAGCCCCTCCATCCAGGTTTCCATAAGTTCTGGGTGAGTGGGGTCAAATTCTGGCAGATGTCCTGGAGCAGCAGCCATGGTCCCGGTAGCGATGCAATGCGCTTGGCATTGGAGCTCGGTGCGCAGTGAGGTGCTGGAGGGCACTGGGCTGACTCAACAGGATCCCATCCTCATCGCCACTGTTAAATAGTGGGTTCCATGGATGAACAGACTCCCAGTCTAGTGATCAGCTCTACATTATTCAGTGATTTCAGCAAGAACAAAACTGTAGACCAGAGCCTCAGCTCAGTTATATTGCCTGCAGTGGCCACACCCCAACACACCCCACTCCCAATGATAGGCTATTTACAAAACTTTACATCTTAATTGGTTACTGCCAGAGTCCTGTTGGTCTATTGTTATTCGGCTCCAAGCTCACCTTGTCTCTGGCAGCACAGTCCTGCAAAGTTTCAGTCCCAATACATAACACATATGGAGCAGAGATCCATCAGCAGCTATTAGCCACAAGGTATAGATAGGAACTCTGGGGCTAGTGATGCTCTATATTCTTGGTGCTGGGGGGGGGACAACAGTGGGAGAGCTTCTAGTGTCCTGGCCCCACTGATGGACCTCCTGTTGGCACTTGGTATTTTTGGCCACTGTGTGACAGAGTGTTGGACTGGATGGGCCATTGGCCCAATCCAACATTGGCTTCTCTTATGTTCTTACGCTTACATACTTGAATAGATTATGGCTGCACAGGAGTAAACCCCACTGAATAAATTAATAGACTTGCTTAGGATTGCTCCCTAGGTGGTACTGTTTACAACTGGCATCAATTCACATCTTTAGCCTTTTGGCAAGAAAAAAAGAATGGCAGCCTCCAATTAGAAATATAAAAACCAGATCAAATGTCTCTGTAGTACCATACAGAACAAAATGGTCCCTTAAAAGGTCCATAGACAAGGAAAACTATAGTAGTCATTATATTAACAAAAAAGGGGATTAATTTAAATTATGCACTTGGTAAAGTCAGTGGAAGCCAAATTGGATAATATCATCTAGTAGTGGAATGCAAGAAACCTGATAATCACAGCTTCTTTCAAGATCATGTTCATACAGAGTCTTCCTCATTTCATTGCTGTTGTGAATAAAAATTATAAAAACAATAAAAACAGATCTACTCTGCCAGAGACTTTTTACTGAACATTTCTATTTGATGTATTCTGTTGATGACAAATTTTACTAACATTTTATATATTGTACTGGATGTTTTCTGAAAGACAGTCTAAAAATTGTTTCTTATTCTAAGCAGGTCTACTCATTGTCTTACTTAGGTCTATTCAATGGGACTTTCTATCAGGAAAATGGTCTTAGGATTCCACTGTTAGGTTCAGAAGAGGAAACTATTTAAAGTTTTGCTACAAATATTAACAGAAGTTCCTGTAGCAATCATATACTTTATGTTACATATTTATATCCATCTAAACACACTGCATGTGTACTTAACAACTAGCCTTTGATCCATATTAAAAAAATCATCAATATATCTAATTTTTAACATGGCCCCATCCATAAACACTTAAATCCTGAGACTGGGGCTATGGACAGACAAGACAAACTTGAGAAAAGCCCTAGATTTGCGGAAAAATATGAAAACGAAACAAAATACATTTTGGGGGTTAAATCCCCCAAATGATGAAAGAAGCATCCATAGCTTTAAGAAATTAATGTCCCCAGTGGCTGTTGCTAGACAACCACAACAGTGTTGTCAGCATTCAAGCCTTGGTTTCTGTCAGTAAAAGGCATGAGGAGGGAACAGGGCTGTTTCCAAGGCAGTTTTGGTTTTTGAAGGACTCCCTAGAACCAGGCCTGGCAGCAACCACCAGGCAACTTGATACTATGCAACTTGTATAACTCACCCAGGCCTGTTCAGCAGCAGCCACCCCATGAAAGCCAGTGTATAGTGGCTAGAGTTTAGACTAGGATCTGGGAGATCGAAGAGGTAGAGTGCATGTGTGCAACCTCAAGCCACTTCAAGTACGCATCAACAATCAAAAGAAACATTTGTCCCTAAACAGGCCCTGCAAAATCCAGGTGAAGTCTGGACCATGGCTTCCCTGCAGATTCTCACTTTTGTGGTGTAGCGTTAGGAGGTTCGGGCCTAGCCTGTTGACAGGGCATGCAAACCCTCACCCACTCTTAGATATCGGCGTCTTAGCCGGGCCACCAAACATATCCCCATGCCAGCGCCTTCATGTGGACCATGCCGGGATGGCCTTCGTGTAAGGATTCTAAGACCTTCTCTCTGAGCTTGTCAGGCACCACCACCCGGTTCCCCCATAACACGCACCCTTTTGAAACGGACAGTTCATTTTGGCGCACACGGTACGGTTTGAATTCTGGCTCCACACTCCCTGCCGGCCACCCCCTCCACACCCAGTTTAAAATGCGGGCGAGTACATTGTCCTTTGCTGTCGCAGCAGCAATGTCCATGGAGGAGACCAGGGCCTGAGGCAGTTCGTCGATGGCTAGCACAGTGCTAGCTGGAGCAGGGTCCGAGTCCTGGCCGGGCAGAGGGCAGCGGCTGAGGGCGTCTGCGTGTCCAATTGCCTTGCCCGGCCAGTGTTCAAGGTCGTAGTCGTATGCGGTGAGGAAAATCGCCCAACGCAACATGCGGGGAGACAGGCTGTTAGGAATTTGCCGGTCCGGGGCAAAGATTCCCAGCAGCGGTTTATGGTCCGTGACCAGCATAAACTTTCGCCCAAACAGAAAATCATGAAATACCAGTGCCAGACCCTCGTTATCAATCTGAGCGTAATTTTTCCCCGCCACAGATAGCGACCTTGAATAAAATGCAATGGGGGCTTCACTGCCGTCCAGCATTAAGTGGCTAAGGACCGCCCCCGCCCCAAACGGAGATGCGTCAGCTGCTAGCACTAGCAGTTTCTGTTCATCATAATGCGTTAATACAGCTTTTGATGATAACAAGGCTTTAACTCCCTTAAAAGCCCACTCATGTTCAGAGCCCTATCTCCATTTTGCGTCCTTGTGTAGCAGCGCATGTAAGGGTGCTGACACTGACGCTTTGTGCGGCAAGAATGCATGAAAGAAATTTAACAGTCCTAGAAAGGACTGGAGCTCTTTTTTGTTTGCCGCCACTTTGTCCTCCGTGGGGTGGACACCACTTTCGTCAATTCGAAATCCCAAAAATTCCACACTTGGGACCCCCACCAGGCACTTTGACCGCTTTACCTTTAGACCAGCAGACTTAAACCGCTCAAGCACTGATCTCACTTGTTCCATAAGCTCCTGATCAGACCCCCCTGCAATCAGCATATCATCAAAATACGGAACAGTGCCAGGCACCCCTCGGAGTAACTCTTCCATGAGACCCTGAAAAATCCCTGGGGTGACATTTACCCCGAACTGGAGTCTCTTTACCCTGAATGCTCCTCGGTGGGTAACAATTGTTTGCGCTTCCGCTGCCTCTTTTGTCACTGGCAGCTGCTGGTACGCTTGCGCTAAGTCAAGCTTTGCAAATACTTTTCCTCCCCCCAGAGATGCCAGGATATGGCTAATGACAGGGACAGGGTATGAGTGCTGTTGTAAGGCACGATTAAGGGTGCACTTATAGTCTGCACATATTCTTACAGACCCGTCAGATTTCACAGGCGTTACTATGGGGGTTTCCCACCTGCTAAACGGTACTGGCTCAAGCACCCCCTGTTCGATTAGCTTGTCCAGCTCAGCTTCGATTCAGGGTTTGAGTGAAATAGGTAGCTTCCGATACTTTAGTCTAATCGGGGTCACAGAGGGATCTAGTTCAAACGAAAT
Organism: Gekko japonicus; assembly: GCF_001447785.1. NCBI lineage: Eukaryota > Metazoa > Chordata > Lepidosauria > Squamata > Gekkonidae > Gekko > Gekko japonicus. The sequence continues at coordinate 49,143 of NW_015170344.1, read as the reverse complement.
TGGGGGCCCATTGTACCTTCCCAGGCCGCCCCCAAATACTTCAGGGAACTCAGCATACAACAATGCCCATTTATTCTCAGCAACGTTATTCACACCTGAAATTCCAATACCAAGGGGTTTGAACCAATCCAGGCCAAGTAGGTTAACCCGGTACCCTTCAGCAACCAACAGAGATAACACAGCACATTTTCCCTTGAATTCAACATTGAACGTATCCCTCCCCGGCAGAGGAATACGTTTCCCTTGGAAATCTGATACCCTCGTGTCAGCTGGTTTCAGCCGCCGCCGCCTCCGGGTTGGAAACAGCCGCTGACACGTCTTCACTGAGATCACCGTAACTGATGATCCTGAGTCGACCTCCATGCTGCACAGGATGCCATCTAGGTGGAGAGTGACGTGGATGTTCCCGACAGCCGGTGCGAAGGACAGTTGATGCGGACGCCAGACTAGTTGTCCTCTGACAGCTGGCTTCCCTTCCTGCTGCTTGGGATCGCTGGTTCCTCTGTGAAGATGCTGGCGATGAATTCCTCTGCGATCTGCAGACTTGTGCTAGATGACCCTGTTTTCCACACGCCCGACACACGATGTCTTTGGCCCAACATTGATTGTGAGGGTGGTTCCCGCCACAACCAGTGCACGCTGGGCTGGCTGCAGGCTTCACTCTGGTCCGCTTGTCTGCTCCTGCCTTTACTGCGTAGACATCCTCGTTAGCGTCATCGGCCTCGTTGCCAGAAGCTTGGTGATGTACACGCTGCTCTGTCGATGCCAGCCGCTGACGGACCTCTTTGGTGGACTTGTCAGCTGCCTCTGCGGCGACAGCCTCAGTGTATGCGACAGCCCACGTCAGGGTAGTGCAGGTGAACAACCTCTGTTGCAGCCTCTCGTCCCTCATGCTGCACACTAGCCGGTCTCAGAGGGCCTCGTCAATGTCCGCGAAGTTGTAGTGTCGTGCAGCCTTGCGTAACGCCGCCACATACTCAGCCACCAACTCGTTGGCTGCCTGGCTCCTTTTATAAAAAACGTGCCGGCAAGCAATCTCTGAAGGCTGAGGTGAGAAGTGAGCTTTCAGCTTCTCTGTAAGAACCTTGAACGGCACCGTTTTGATGTCCGCTGGTGCGACCAGCGACCAGGCAATGTCAAACACGCTCTTGTTACAAGAGCTCAGGAGAGTTGCCCGCTTCTTGGCTTTGGTCGCAATGTCGTTTGCCTCGAGGTGGAACTCGAACCACATCAGGTATGCGTCCCAGTCCTTGGTTGTGGGTTCAAATGCCTCGAACTTCTGGCTATTGGCCATCACGGCAGGCGCTTCCACCAGATCTGGTGGTGCCTGCTGTTGATCGGCCACGGCGCGATGCTCGCTGTTGTCCGTCGTGGGATTGATTTAAGCGGGGCTGCCTACCCACTGTAAAATTCCATCCTCGTCGCCAATTGTTAAGTCGGCTACTTAACAAAGAGTCAGAGAGTGATTCAGCAAAAGATTCAGCTTTATTCAGCAACTTGTAACTCAGCTGTTCTACTTTTAACTCTCCCGGCTAATGTAGCCACACCCTATTATACAATATCAACCAATAAGATTGTAGGGATAAGGTCCAATCACAATAGTTCACGCTCAGTAACTTGGTGGTAGGTGATTGGTCAGTTCTTCCTGAGCTACCAATAGGGATTGTAAGATTAGGATCCTTGCCCAGGATGAAGCTTAACATGGTGTATGAATTAGGTGATTCACATACATTGGCAATGATTGAATACACCACATAATCAGTGCCATATTAATGCACTGGACTGAGGGGGAAAACTGTGTATGATAGTATTATCACTAAACAAAAGCAACAACATCTATGTTTAAAACATTAGAATTCTTGCTAACATGGCATCTGTAGTTATAGGTTAAAGTACTATTCTTTTGCTTTTAATAAGACACTTAACCTGAAACAAAGTTCGAAAGGAACAGCTTCTCAGGCTTTCCACAATGTATACATATTTAAAAGACAGTACGATTTACTGAACAAAGTTTTGAGTCCAGCGGAACCTTTAAGACCAACAATTCTGGGTATAAGGTTTTGTGTGCATGTATGCGTCTTCAAATACCTTCACTGCTTCAATACATTTTACTGTGTTTTGTGTGTGTAAAGTGTGGTCAAGTCACAGCTGATTTATGGTAACCCCTAGGATTTTCGAGGCAAGTGATTAAACAGGGGATTTACCATTGTCTTCCTCTGCAAAGTCTCCTTGGTGGTCTTCCATCAAAGTACTGACCCTGCTTAGCTTCTGAGATCTGATGAGATTGGGCTATATTATACCATTCCTCATACGTTAGTGGAGGAGCCATGGCTCAATGGTAGAGCATCTGCTTGGGATGCAGAAGATCCCCAGTTCAATCCCTGATATCTCCAGTTGAAAGGATTGGATAGCAGGTGATCTAAAAGAAGCTAAAAGACCTGAGACCTGGGAGAGCAGCTGCCACTATGAATAGACAATACTGAAACATAACGTCATGACCTATTGTATTTCTTGAGAGGTGAGAGAAAACTTAGAATGCTGTCTTAGAACAACATTGCAATTAGATATTATTGTACTGGGTCAAATGTAGCATTCTTTGGTGGTCTCCCTTCCAAATACTGACCAGGGCTGACCCTGCTTAGCTTCTGAGATCTGACAAGATCAAGTTAGCCCAGGCTATCCAGGTCAGGGTGTGGTTTGACTAAGCGCACCATTTTGAAGAAGCATTATAGATTATAGATTCTTTTTCAGCACACAATCCTAAACTATTTCGCTTCCCCCTGGAACTTACTTACCATTTCAGACACTGAACATTATATGAACACACTGTTTACTATTTTACTGATTAAAAAAAAAACCTTTTGAACAAACAATATCAGACAATAATTTCTAGTTAAATCTGGATTGGATAGTGTCTTCTCACAGTTCTGCATCACAACAAAACCCACAGAGAGCAGCAGGGCATATGTTAAGCAAGTATCAGTATCAGAAAAGGAAGAAGAAGCTAAGAACTCATTACATACAACAGTAGCCCAGTAGAACAGGTGGCATAATGTTCAATAAGACTGATATGAATATAAGAGATATCCCTGTCACAGGAGTAGCAAGAAACTAATAGCAAACCAGGTTGTTCAAGAACTGAGCTTGCAGCAAAAATTGCAGCCTTTGAAATTACAGTTTTTACCCAAGGTAATTCTTGGGATACCATCCTCATTTGCTTAAGGACCTATGTTAAGAATTTTAGTGATTTCTAAATAAGGGAGTACTCTGGCAGGTAGCCAGTCAAGCCTTTGTTGGCGTCCATGGAGGCTCAACATCATCAGCATACCATGGAGTCAGCTAATGAGGAAGAGCTGATGGACTCTCTCTCTCTCTTTCTCTCTGGTATTTTGTGTGTGTGTGTGCGTGCGCGCTTGTGAGCCTGGAAGTCATGATGACTTCTGGTGACTCCTAATGGTGGCTTATATTACCTGCCTCTGAGTCTTAACCCTGGTATTTCTTGGAGGTTGCCCTTCCAAGTTTTTGCCAGTGTCGGCCTTGCTTAGCTTCCAAGATCTGATGAGATCGGGTTGGCCTGGGCTATCTGTTGGACTCTCTTGATGGGAATGTGGATGGTACATGATCCCAGGAATAACAGAATTATTCCCAATTATGAATATTCTTTGTGGGAACCTTTTTTTTTTTTAAATTAAATAATAATTTTATTGGATTTCCAATCAAGTTTACATACACATCAATTACAAATTTACAAAGACATCACTCTCAATAATAATAAAATATACAGTTCCAACTATAGCAGATCACCACATAGGTATATCTTATATCTTATATATCATTTGGTGCATTATTAATTATTTCACCATAAATGTAATAAATCTATAATATCAGGGATTTCTTTCTGTTGAATCAAATACTGTAATATAGGAGACCACGTCACAGAAAAATTAGATCGTGTTCTTTGAGAGCAGGAATCATTAACACTCTCTGTAATTTTTGCCATTACATACATATTCCATAGCTTAGCATACCAGTTCTGTTTATTTGGTCTCTGTTTACATTTCCACTTTAGAGCAACAGCATTTTTTGCCGCTGCTAAAAGAACGGCAATTTGCTGTATTGTACTCTCTACTGGTATATTTATACTCCATTGATGTAAAAGAAGATGTTCTACAGTATTTTGCAGTTTTATACCCGATATTTGCTCTATGGTTAAGATTATCTCTTCCCAAAAGGGTATCAAAATAGGACACTCCAGGAGAATCTGAAGGCCTTCTGCTTTGAGAGCTTCAGCTTGTGATACTATGATCGAAATATTCATCTGTTATGTCCAAAAGCCTTACAATTAGTTTATATAGAAGGAAAGTTGGCAAATGTGGAACAGTCTTTGTTAGTTGCATATTTCTTCCTGAACCTTCTCTTGGGCTTGGGGGAAGCTCTGAAGACCAAGCAGAGAAGACTCAAGAATTTACCTCTCTTTAGCAAACTAGTAAATGTTGGTAAATAAACAATATAAGAGGAGGATATAACATAACTTTCCTTTGCAGGTTGAAAGTAGTGCTGGCAAAAAATACAGCTGCATCACTCAGCCTCTAAACCATGCTCAAAACGATTTCTGCTCAACTCATTTTATCTATTTTTGTACCTATTCCTCTTTCACATTTCTTTTGTGAGTGGTCAGGATTTGGTAGGTACAGTACATTAATTTAGTTGTAATATTATGTAGCTAGTTGACACTTTAAAGTTGGACATAAATATTATATCTTCCAATACACTTGTACACATTTCCTGTGTTTAGATGAACTACCAGTAATAATAATACCACAATTACCAGAACATATAATTGAAAGTGTGGCCCTCTATAAATCACCATGTATCAGAATGAAATATACACATCCTACAGGATACCACTACAATTCTAAATTCCTTCCTGTTAGCAGGAACTGAAATTTTTTACGCTGTACTGAACACTGACTGTGGAAAGTAGGTATAAGAATTCTGTATTATGACAAATAGCTATTAATAATGATTAACAGAAATAATCCAATTGATTAGATCCAGCAAGATAGAACTTACATTCTCCTGCTGGCCACTAGGATCCCTGAAATACTGCTCCTGGAAGGCAGTGGACACCAGGTCGAATCCACATGTGTGTTTCTTGCTGGTTTCCTGACATTTTCGCTCCCGTCCCCCAACAAACTCTCTACATTTGCATCCAGTTTCATGCTGGCAGTGCGCCAGTATAAAAATCAGTGTCTGCATATGTTTTCCGCCCTCTGGTAGTGACTCCATTGTCATAGCCCCTCCGCACTGGTTTAAATGAATGCTGTTCTTTGCTGCTCTAACCCCTCTTTTCTGGTTTCGTTGTGCTGTCAACCTAATGCAGATATTTTTGAGCTGTTGCTCCGCTAATTCTTAAATAATTCCAACTGGTGGCGCACAATAAACTAGGCGGTAACTCATGGTTCGATTCCAACAGTACTCTTTTCTCTTTTTACTAGCTAGTCCCCAAAATAATTTTTTAAATTTTTATCTTGTTTTGAAACTTTTATTTCTTGACCCCTTTTACAGACCGACTGAACATTTTTAAGTTCACTACTGGTGCAGTAAGAGCTTGCGGTTATCTCAAAACATTTAAATCCAGAAATGGCGTTTCTAATTTTATTCCCGCTTAGCTCTATTTCCTCATAGCTATGTACCAGCCCTCAAATCTTATCTTCCAAAACTTATCTATCCGCTTTCAAACCCTTT
>NW_015170344.1:13979-43331 GCF_001447785.1 Gekko japonicus | reverse complement strand
TATCTGTTTATTAAATTTATAATCACTGAATATGACTGGGCAATGCACAGTCAGAAGCTTTTTCAAGTAAGAGCTTGCATTTGGCTCAAAAAGTTGTAATTCCTGCCTTGTAGTCATGGTGTTTCTCATTTTTAAGTTCACAGGGGTAAGAATGACAGACCCTAGGAGTAACAGAAGTGTTCTGGAACTGGAATGAGAGACCACGGAGTGGAATGACAGCCCCTGGGGGTACCAGGAGTGTTCTTTGACTAGAACAAGAGATCACGGAGTGGAATGACAGCCCCTCAGGGTAGCAGGAGTGTTCTTTGACTAGAATGAGAGATCACGAAGTGGAATGACAGCCCCTGGGGGTAGCAGGAGTGTTCTTTGACTAGAATGAGAGATCACAGAGTGGAATGACAGTCCCTGGAGGTAGCAGATGTGTTCTGGGACTGGAATGACTGGCCCCAGAGTGGAATGACAGCCCCTCGGGGTAGCAGTTGTGCTCTGGGAGTGGAATGACAGGCCCAATGGTGGAATGATATCCCCTTGGAGTAAGAGGAGTGTCCTGGAACTGGAATGCCAGGCCTATCATTACAGTCCCAGGACACATCTTCTACCCCCTGGGCTATCATTCCACTCTGGAGCCAGTTATTCCAGTCCCAGAATACTCCTGCTAACCCCAGGGGCCATCTAGTGATGAACAATATATTGTGATTAGATAACTGAAAAAAGACAAAGTGGACAGCTCCCCTAATGCTAACTTGAAAGCAGAGGCGCAGCAGTTCTAAACCACATGGGATAACAGCGGCACCAAGCTGATTCTAAAATGCATATGTAGATTCGGCCTCAGTGTGAGAGCAACAATGGGAAGATGTTGTGGGTGGGGGGAAACATCAAAAACCATGCCCACTCTCTGTTGATAGAAAACAGTGGTAATGTCATTACTTTTGGATGGTCTGAACCTTTGACCTCCTTCCTGCAAATCACCCAAGGTTGGTGACTATTTAAACTGACCCACTTTCAGAGATTCACAGGTTTTGTATTGAAAATACAATTACTTCTGTAGCCTATGGAAGCATCTTTCCCTTACATTTGTAATGGCCTCAGGCAATTTTTGGACAGCTCTTCCCTAGAACCTGTAGCAAACAGGTCTGTAACAAACTGGATTAGAATGGAAATTATTTACTCTAATTTTACAGCTAGGATTTGAGTGCACAGAAGAAAAGTACATGATAGGTTTGTAGTACAGATGCCAGCCTCCAGGTGGGACCTGGAGATTCCCGGAATTACAGGTCATATCCAAACTACAGAGATCAGTTCCCCTGGAGAAAATAGATGCTTTCGAGGGTGGATCACCTCTGCATTATATCCCACTGCTCAACTCAGGCTCCATCCATAAACCTCCAGGAGTTTCCCAACCTGGATCTGGCAACCTTACCCCCACCCCCATCAGGGGCGGTGGGCAGTGGCAAGTTGGCAACCCTAGCTTGTAGTCACCAGAACCTGTTGGTTCTTTCATTTCCTCCAAAAGAAATGTAAGATCAATGATTCTGAACCAGAGATCTATGTTATGTTTATTTAGTACTATGTTCCACCTTTCAAATGACCAACACTTCTAATTCAAAGTCTACAGTACGCTTACACTAAACCCTTATAATCCCATTGATTTCAATGGATTTAGAAGGATATAACTCTGCATGACTGCACTGTTAACCAGCAACTTAAATAAGTGATCAACAACAGGTAAACTTTATTTGCCACCCAAGCTGAAATAACGAGGCAGACACAGGTGATGGATTTAAACATTGGGCCACTTTATTAACTGACAACCTTAACTGGAAACCAACGGCAAGGGCAAACAGTTCTGCGGTATGGTCAAGGCCAGAGGACAAAGACCCCTTCCTTAACTCCTTAAATAGGGTGAGCCACCTGCCCCAGGCAGGAGCCATCAACAGTGGCTCCCACCTAGCTGGCTAGCCATTGCAGGACAACCCCTTAGCCCAACCCCCGAGCCGCTAGGTTCAAAGGGAGGACCCAATCTGGGTGGTCCCTAAGGCAGTCTGTTTTCCCCGCCCCGTGCTGCAAGGCACAAAGGCTTTACTCACAAGATCCCTTCAACCCAAATAAATGGGTGTCAGCTGGTGCTCACCGTACTGCAACCTATATACCACATAGAACCCTGCCAAGGCCAAGCCCAAGGCCCCCCGCAGCCCTGGCCATAGGTCATCCAGAAAGATGTCCATGCCCAATTCAGACAGGTGGATCCCATCCTGTCGGTACAGCTCAGCCCACCCTGCATGTATGCTCGGGTGCGGGAGAAAAACTTCAATGCTGCCCTCCAGAATCCTTTGCAACTGGAAATCAGCATGGGCTTGAATTACTAACGCCTTCCCTTTAACTAATCCTAAATCATTTCCACCTAAATGTATAACCAGAATCTTAGGCGGAGGGCCAACCATCTCGTGGAGCAACAATTGCAGAAGGCCCAGGCTTCCGGTCGGGGAAAATGGCAAATTGACGAACTCTGTAAGCGAGCAGAGTGGACGGTAGCCACTTCTGACAGTTTGGGCAAGTGTTTGCCCAACGCAGCTTCCCCCAGGCAGGGGGAAAGACCAGCAAGCAACAAGCTCCAAGTGAAAGTTGAGGTGGGCGTATTTCAAGCCTCAGAGGAGGCTTGTACCGTGCTTTGATCTCCTTTCACGAAGCGGACGTTCGCGTATCAGCACTACAGTAGCCAGCCGAGCTGAAGATTCAGCATAAATCCGCCATCACCCGATTTCTTAACATCAAAGGAACAATTGAAGGAGAAAGACGCAATGCGAGACCCAAAGATAAGTGTGTAAAGTAACAAAACTCTTTTGCTTACCGGACTGAAATGATAGCAAAGTTTGAAGCAAGCGGATGAGCGTATAATAACTTTCAAAAAGTAATCCGTTCGTTTTCAAGTTAAAAAGGAATTTTTAAAAGCGTTTAATTAAGGGAAAAGTGACTTTGTTTATCATTCCTGTGGTTAATAAGAGACAAAGCGTAGACTGGGAAACTGAAACTGACGGGCAAGATTGTGAGATTCTGAGAGAAGGTGTAACAAAGATTTGTCTCCGGCTGGGACTGTGACTCTGGAAGACAAGGCGAAAGCTAGAGTGGGCCCGGTAAGAAGAGCGGCAGACCGGAAGTGGATCGGCAGAGGAAATAAGGCACCTTCATGTGCGTACCATTTTGAGGGGCTCTGGCTCAGCGGAAGTGCCTCTAACTCTAGCCAGGAAATCATAGAAAAACTGCGCCCGCCATTTTGTGGAGGACTCAAATTTAAAAGTTAATTTTAAGACTGAAATTCAAAAAAATAGGGTCCGAAAAAGGAGCGATTTGAATGAGCGCAAAAAGAAGAGTTGGACAATATAACAGCCGAAGAATTTAAGTGAGTGGGTTTTTTTTTTTTAAAAAAAAAAGCTTCAAAACGGATCTAAGACAGAGAAAAAGAGCAGAGTCCGCATCAAGTCCAAGAATGTCTGGAAAGGATAAGAAGGAATGGCAGGCTGCCATAGAGGCAATGGAGAAGAGAATGATGGATGCGATTCAGAGTTTGGGAAAACAACTGGAAGAAAATGGAAAACAAGTGGAACAACAGCTACAACAGCAGATAGAGAAACAAAGAGAACAACTTGAGGAAGCACAAGAGAAAAGTGTTGCGGCTATGAAGGAGTTGAGTATTGCAGAAGTGGCAGAAGTTAAAAAAGAAGTTGTGGAAGTAAAGAAGGAGGTTCAAAGTCTAGCAACTAAGACGACAGAAATAGAGCAAAAAACACAAGATATGGAAAAAAGAATGGAAACATCAATCCAAGAGAATAAAAGATTGGAATCGGCGATGAAATATAGAGGGATGCAAAACCATCTGAGGCTAAGAGGGATTGAAGAAAATATGGCGGAAGATATACGTTCTGTAGTTATCACAGCACTGACTATTTGGGAGAAGATCAAGGAGAGATAGATGCTGGATTTGATTTGATCTATAGAGTGAATTCACTTTATGCTGAGAAAAAAAAGTTGCCAAGAGATGTGATTGTGCAGTTGGTAACAAGAAAAATGAAAGAAGATATTTTCAAGAAGCAATTTACACAACCATTAGAAATTGATGGCAAAAAGGTGATTATAATGAGAGAGCTCCCAAGAGCAATTCTGCAAGACAGAAAGGAGTATAAAAAGCTGGTGGACAAATTAAAGCAACATAATATTAGATTCAGATGGGAAATACCATATGGACTGTCCTTTACCTACCACGCATTAAGATACTCGATCAAGACAGCGAGTGACATGTATAGATTTAAGGCAGACAATTTAGAAGACTTTGGAGATATATAACGCAAGTCACTATGGAGTACAAACGTTTATTTTGGAACGTTAATGGACTTAATTCGCCAAACAAAAGAAAATTAGTAAAACATTGGTTGGAGAAGCAAAAATGTAATATAATTTGTTTGCAAGACATATAAAGAAAGAATATAGTAAATTTTTGATCAATAAAAAGTTGGGCGAATAAAAAGTTTGGTAGCGAAAAAGATTAAAGGCATGGTGATTTATGTTAAAAAAGAACTGGACCCAAAAGAATTTTTTAGTGATAAAGGGGGAAGGTACATTAGCGTGGAAATAACGATGCATCAGAAGAAAACTTTGATAGTCAATGTCTATGTACCAAATGGGGCAAAAGAATTTTTTTTTAAGGATTTAACTAGAGAATTGGATCAGGTGAATTACGAACAGATTGTCTTGGCTGGAGATTTTAATGGAACTGTAAATAACAAACTAGATCGGCAATCAGAGACCAAAAGTGATGAAAAAATGGGGAAGTTGCGAACGGTTTTTGTCAAATTGACAGAGCAGGAAAAGTTGGAAGATGTTTGGAGGAGATGGAATCCGAAAACCAAAGACTTTACTTTCTATTCCAATAGACATAATTCTTTTTCTAGGATTGATATGATTTGGATGTCAGGTGAAATTGCAATGAAAACGCAGAAAGTTGAAATTTTACCAAAGAGTAATTCTGATCATAATCCATTAATATGGACGTCGAGGGAGAAGAGTAAACAATTTATGTGGAGAATTAACGAAGATTTATTGGACAAGGACAAAGTAATTGAGACACTACGTAAGGAAACACAGACTTTTTTCCAGATGAATTTAAATCAAGGTACGACAATCCAGATGGTATGGGATACATATAAAGCAGTAATGAGAGGATTACTTATTTCATTGAATGTTAAAGATAAGAAAGAAAACATTAAAAAACAAACAGACATATTAGACAAGATTCAACAGAAAGAACAAGAGTTAAAGAAAAAACCAGGGAAAAAGAAAAGTATTAAAGAAATACAGATTTTACAGGACCAATTAAATGTGATGCTGAATCAAAAAATGTACTGGAATTTAAAGAAGCTGCAACAAAAATCTTTTGAGGGAGCAAACAAACCGGGAAAAATTTTAGCATGGCAATTGAAGAATAGAAGAGAGAGGAGGCTAATAAATAAATAAAATAATTGAGGACGGTAAAGAGATTGTGGATATAAATGGACTAAAAAGAGCTTTAAAAAATATTATGCGAAGTTATTCCAAAAGAAAAATATAGATCTTCAAAAAATTAAAGAATATTTGGATAAAGTGCAATTACCAGTGTTACAGGATGCTCAAAAAGATATGCTGAATGGGCCAATTCAGAAAGAGGAGATTTGTAGTGCGATAGAAGAAGCTAAGTTGGGGAAGGCTCCAGGACCAGATGGATTTACTGCAAAATTTTATAAAAAACTAAAAGAGGAGCTGGCCCCGGTTTTTGAACTTTTATCAAACGAAATAAGAGATACAAAAAGAGTGCCTGAAACATGGAAAGAAGCTAATATATCATTGATACCAAAGGAAGGACAAGACTTAACAAACGTGAAGAATTATAGACCTATCTCTCTTCTTAAAAATGACTATAAACTATTTGCCAAAATAATTTCTGAAAGAGTCAAGACGTATTTAAAAGAGGTAATAACAGAATAACAAGCGGGTTTTCTACCAAATAGGCAAATTAGAGATAATGTAAGAATGGTGATTGATGCAATTGAATATTATGATAAGCACCCAGAGAAAGAAGTTGGTTTTTTATTTGTGGACGCGGAAAAAGCCTTTGACAATTTAAATTGGGACTTTATGTTTCAAGTGATGGAGAAAATAGATGCTGGTCAATTTTTTATAAATTTTCTTAAAGCAATATATTCAGAGCAAAGGGCTGCTTTGAATGTAAACAAAGAAATGACAGAACATTTCAAGGTGCAAAAAGGGACCAGGCAAGGATGCCCCTTATCCCCATTATTGTTTATTTGGATTTTAGAAGTGTTGTTGGGGAAGATAAGGCAAGACCAAGACATAAAAGGACTTACATTAAAAGGCTTTTCGTACAAATATAGAGCTTTTGCAGATGATGTGATGTTTTTGACTGAAGAACCGATTAACAGTTTACCGTTGTTATTGGAGAAGATTAAAGAGTTTGGCGACTTGGCCGAATTCTATGTTAATAAAACTAAGACAAAAGTGTTATGTAAAAATATGAAGATAGAAAGGCAATTGGAATTGCAAGAAAAAATACAGTGTGAAGTTGCAAAAAAAGTAAAATATCTTGGTATTGTGTTGACAATGAAAAATATAGATCTTTTCAAGAATAACTATGAAAAGTTGTGGAGTAAAATACAACAAGATTTTTTAAAATGGGATACAATGAATTTGTCGCTACTGGGAAGAATATTGGTGGTCAAAATGAACGTTTTACCCCGCTTGATGTTTTTGTTTCAAACTATTCCAATAGTGAGGGAAACTAAGGTGCTGAATGCATGGCAAAAAGAGTTATCGAAATTTGTGTGGGCAGGAAGGAAGCCGAGGATAAAGATGAAGATTTTATGTGATGCAAAAGAACGAGGAGGATTTCAGTTACCTAATCTCAGACTTTACAACGAAGCGGTTTGTTTGACATGGATAGAACAATGGATTAAACTGGATAATAAGAAAATATTGGCTTTAGAAGGACATGATTGTAAATTTGGATGGCATGCCTATTTATGGTATGGAAAAACACAAATGGATAAGTTTTTTAAACACCATTTTATAAGAAGGTCACTGTTTGAGACTTGGATGAAATACAAAAAAATTTTTTTGAACAAAGACCATTGTGGATAGTGCCAGCTGAAGTAATTAACCCTTATTCAAGAGTCCAGGGTGAAGACTGGTTAACAGGTAAATAGAAGGTAAAAATTTTGTGATAAAAGATAGAGAAGAATTAGATTTTGAATATGAATGGTTAAAATATAGACAGATATATGATTTGTTTAAGACAGATAAGAAAAACTATGGCTTTAGGGGGGGAAATAATGAAATGGAATGTATATGGGTTGAAAAAGGCAACAAAAATTATATCTAAAATTTATAAGGTTTTGCTAAAATGGTACACAGAGGATGAAATGGTAAAAGAGCAAATGATAAAATGGGCTATAAATATGAATAAAGAAATAACTATGTCATCTTGGGAATGTTTGTGGAATAAGTCTATGAAAATTTCAACTTGTACAAATCTGAAAGAAAATTGTTACAAAATGATGTATAGGTGGTATATGACGCAAAAAAAATAGCAAATATGAATGAAAACATGTCAAATAAGTGTTGGAAATGTAAGAAAAAGGAAGGCTCTTTTTATCATATGTGGTGGACATGTGACAAAGCCGGGGCATTAAAAACAAAAACTAAAACATTGGGCAGGATCACTGAGGGGATACCAAATGAAACAAAAATCTTCACCTGATGGCAGAACATGGCAACTGAAGGGACAGACAATGCTCCCTGGGGAGAGAGTTCCAGAGTTTAGTGTCACGACCCAGATGGCCACCCACCTAATCTCAGAAGGCAAGGGTACCTGTAGCAGAATGTCTCAGAAGATGACTGTAGTGGTCTGGTAGAGTCCTAAAGGAGTAGGTATGTTGGTCCCAAACCATATAGGGCTTTAAAAGTCAAAAACAGCACCTTGGTTTGTGCCTGGAAACAGGTTGGGAGCCAGTGTAGAAGGACCAAGACTGGAATGATATGGTCCCTACGACTCATTACAGTCAACATCCTGGCTGCAGCATTCTGTAGCAACTGAAGCTTCTGAACACTTTTCAAGGGCAGCCCCACATATAGATATTTTCTAGGTAGATATAGATATAGGGTATATGTTTTCAGGAGACTACAACATGGCAGCGGCAGCAAAAAAAAAACCAACCCACAGCATTACTTCTGCAGCCACTATGACTGCAAAGTTTCATACAATTAAATTGTGCATGGTGGAGAACAGGCTGCTAAATCCAAACTGTTTGTGCTGGAGAGAAATAGAAAATCTATTATAACAAGTTTTCCTGCTTACCTCCTAGACAAAATCATGGATATCTGCCATAAGAGTGCCTGTGATTCCTCATGAACCTGAAATGCTGGGTTATGTTAACAGGGGAGTGTTTTCCTCAAGAAAACCTGTTGCAGAATTGGACCTACCAGTAGTCCTTAATGCCTTTATAAGCCCTAGACTAGTAAGAGCAATATATAAAACAACTTTTGTATATTGCTCAATGACTTGAGCAGATGAAGACCAGCAGTATATTGCTAGAAGTAAGTCAGACTTTTATTCCAATATCTGTAGGAACTTCTGTCTTAATGAAATGTAACATGTAGGCTTTCACTGACAAAAGCTGGAAGGGCTCGCTCTCAATACAACCTATGAACAACATAGGCCTACAGATAAGTGTTCTCTGGAGCGGCTCTCCAGTTTCCATTTTCTCTCCCTGCTCCATGCCAAAGCTTAGGCCAATTTTTCACCCAGAAGCAATACAACATATTTATTTAATAAGGTATTTAGGGACAAGGAATGAGTATTAAATAATTATTTTTGTCTGTTTGTAAGTTTTCAGGCTCTATGCTTTATGCATTTTAGCAAATGTAATTTTTAAATTGTTGTTTTCCATTCTAAGAGTTTAGGAAGGAAAGAAGTCAAAATATACATTTTTATCTTTGCTGCCATTCCTTTCCTAGTTAATATATAGTACTTGCAATTAATAGTACAAGAAATAAAACAGTAGAAGATGGAGAAGTTATAAAATATTATTAAGCAGGCAATCCATCAGCTATTCAAAATTTTTAAAAGTATCAATAATAAAATGATAAACTAGAGAAGGTATGACACTTCTAATATTCCAGCCCTCTTTAATTAAGTTGTTTGGCAGAGCACCATCTTGTGGACAATTAATCAACAGCTAGCTTGTAAAGAACCTGTAGGATTCCATTAAAATAATTATCACTATGCAGATGGGGTTTTTTTAAAGAATCTAAAACTGTATTTTATATTATATTCAAGACTAAACTAACAGCCAAATGAAGAGTCCATTTCTTGACTGCCTGTTTTGTACTGCCAGTTCCAAAGCCAGATATTCTCATCCATATCTGGAATACTGAAAACCTGGGGAAACTACTAAAAATTGAATGAGATCTGACAACAGTAGATGAACTGGATGATGCACTAAAGTGAACATTTTCACTGATCAATAACATTTGGGTGCCTACACATGAGTTTTTTACCTCAACCCAATCCTAAAAGAGACAACAAAAGAAAAACTATACAATACCTTTTATTAAGACAAACAAACACAGCACAATGTGCAGAATTTCAGATTCTCCACAACTCTGCAGCAGATTGGATGTTAAAGGGTGGGAGGGGGATATTTTAGGGTCTGTTAAGGCCTCTGTCTGCATCTTGTGCCTTACTGATTCCAGTGAGTACAAGATGTGGCTGGTATAATATTGTACTCATGACCTTCTGAGCAGGGGTCATTTCATAGAAAAAGAGCTAGGGGAACTCATTAGCATAACTCATTAGCATATGCCACACCCCCTGACATCAGGGGCCCGGCGGTGGACCTGCAAGGCCAGCGGGAGTACGAGGAAGCCCCGCCAAGGCCCTCCCTGGCCCCAGGCAGGCAGGGGTGGGGAGAGGCGGGGAGGAAGCAACTTCCCCTCCCTCTTCTCCTGCCTCCTCCTGGCTGAATGAGGGCTGGAAGCGGGGCGGCCGGAAGCAGGGGGCCCCCCTGCACCTCACCCGGGGGAACTGTGTTCCCCCGCGTTCCCCCCCGAAATGACCTCTGCTTCTGAGAGAATGAAGCAAAAAAGGGATGGCAGCATATGAAAAACATTGTAGTCCTTTTATTGACATAAATTCCCACACTTGTTAAGTACACAGACTGAATTATATTTTTCTCCCCCTACCTCTTTTTTCTCTAATATCCAACCTAATAAAGTTTTGGAGAAATCCAAACTTGTTTTCTTATGGTTGCACAGAAACTATGCACATATTTAAAAATCTAGACTGGCACAAAATTCAATTGCTGGGGAAACAGTTCATACCAATACTGTGATTACTGCTTCTTGATCTGTGAGTAGTTGGTATTTTGGGTGGTATTTCTACTATATTTCTTTACTGACTAGTGGGTTTCCTGTTAGGTTTGTGGTATTTTTCCTGTATGAATAAGTTGTCTTTACTTTGGATTATTGAAAAAAAAAATTTATTCTTGCTGTTACAATTTGTTTGCTTTTGCTTTTTAGTAATATACATTTAAAATATGAGCAGTTCTACAGTGCAAAGAGTGATGTTAGTACTGCAATCCTACCTGTACTTATTTGAGAGTAAGTCAATTAATTTAGTGGGATTTTTATTGCAAATAAAAATTTCAGAGGAAAAAAGTATAGATCAAGCAAATAGTCATAAATCTACAGAGGAAAGGAACTGAAAAGCTGAAGAATGGCTATAGGCACACATTGATGGAATCATTTTTAAAAAGATAAAAATGCTATGGCACCTGCTAATTTATTGTGTCATGACATCTGTTGCCACCTACCCATATTCATGCCAGAATCAATCAAGTAAGCATTCATAGAAGTGTAGCCTTAGTCCCCAATTCAACAGTTAAAAAGGTAAAGGTTCCCTTGCTCAAAAGCCAGTCGAGTCCGACTCTAGGGTTGCGGTGCTCATCTCCGTTTCAAAGCCGAAGACGTTTCCGTGGTCATGTGGCTGGCATGACTAAACACCAAGGCGCACGGAACGCTGTTACCTTCCCACCGAAGTGGTACCTATTTATCTACTTGCAATTTCTTGCTTTCGAACTTCTAGGTTGGCAGGAGCTGGAACCAGAGACGGGAGCTCACTCTGTCATGCGGCAACCTCACTCTGTCATGCGGCACTCTGTCATGCGGGTCTCAAACTGCTGAACTATTGACCTTCCACAGCCTGCTGTTCAGCGTCTTAACCACTTGAGCCACCGCAGCTCCTAATTCAACAGTTAGGCATACTTAAACCTAAAATCATGCTTAAACCTGTCCTATATTTATAGTGTTCCCTTACAAATATAGTGTTTGGAACTTTCCAGTGGGAAGAAGTGCTAGGGGAGGGCAGAGAAAAAGTGGGTGGGAAAGCATTTTAGCTCTGTTAACAGGCTACTACATTGCTCCAAATCACCCCCCTACACACACATTTGCATATAACATGTCAGTTTGACCTTAAGGTATTAGGTTTTAGTCTGCTAAAAAGCCTACACTAACTCCTATGATAGTTTAAAGAAATTTATTATGAACAGTGAGTACCTGTGAAAAGTAGAAGTGGCCAGTTTAAAAAATTAGAATTTATAAAGCACCTCAGAAGTTAGGCACTGTGAAACAGATATGTTTAAAAAAATCATTCCCACAGACAGATATTATAAAAAGACCATAAGGAAAGGAGAAAGGGTACAACTGGGTGTATCTTGTAATAGCTGGCCAATAGGTCATAGTGCTCATGTTTCTCAGTAACACTCCTATTTTGTTGTGAAAATGTTACACCTTTGTAGGGTGAGGAAGAACTTGGTTCCCTTGACATAGCTTTGCACTTAGTTGCCCCATTTCCTCTGGCAAGGTATAAACAAAGTCCACCATGCTACTAAGGACCCATACAATACTTTCCAGGTTTAGGTATACTACCCAGAGTTGCTCGCAGGACGATCAACCCCCTTCCTCCAATTTCAGATGCCAGGCTTCAGTCAGTCCCTTTGTTCCCTTGTAGCTGCGCTTATTCAGTTCTGTGATTTTTCCCTAAGGTCCACTGAAGTGAAGTAAACACAGGATCAGGCTATTTCAAATACACTTTTCTGGGAGGAAGCCTTGTACCATGAGACTTAGCCCAGCAAAATTGCTTAAATTTGCTCCCTCTCATTGTGAAGCTTTGCACAACCCCATAGCAACAGAATTTGGTCCAATAAACTTCATTTTATGAGACACCCTTAATTAATTTATATTGGAGGCCAGCAGCTACGGACCCTATCACGAATAGAAGCAGTGTCTGTGAGCGGGCCATGATGAGACTGGCAAACAATTTACCTGGGTGGAGGAGAGCGCCCCTAATTTCTGTTTCCTCAATCTATTGGATTTCCAGGGGTTTCTATCAAACACTTCGTTCTAATCTAGGAATCATACCAAAGTCATACAGTAAATCTGTCTACATTAGAAAGAGCGATGCACGGTAGGAACAATTATCTTACGGTAGTAATACAATTTTGTGTGGCGTGCGTCCAAAGAAAAAAGGCACAAAACCAAAAAGTTTATAAACTTTTTAAACCGCCCAAATCCCGCAGACTTTCCTAATTGTGCTAATATCTCTGATGGGCGATAGGAAACGACACTCCCGTCTTCCTCTCCGCGCTCTCTTAATGACAGCAGTTGCCAGCCCGCCAATTTCTTGGCGCGCGACGCCAGAATAGCCTCCTCCCGCCATTTTCTGCGGAGTTCGCTGGGTTCTCTCTCCTTTAGCTCGGAGGGCCGTTAAAGCCACCGCCCATGGCGGGCTAGGAGAAAGCTGTGCCCCTGGAGAAACTATGCTGAGGGCTCTGGCCCTCGCGACCACGTTGCTGGTGCTGGTCAGGGGGTTCCCCATACTGGGCCGACTACTTGTCCTGGGGGAACTGTGGCCGGGTGAGGATCGCCCCCGTGGCTTGTTGGGGAATGGGGTTGTGGAAAGTCGTGAGCTACCTTCCTCCTCGCTTTTCGTGCCTTTGATATTTGAAAGGAAACGTGAGAAAGTGCTGCGGTGTGGGTTTTAGGGAGGCTTGCCTCCGCTGCAGCTGTTAAACGGGGCGGGTTTCTTATGCTTCAAGCCGCTCTAAATTGAATGTGTACTGCCAATCCCAGATGTTAAAAACGATTTTAAAGACTCTTATAGCTGACAGAGCTGCTTTGAAACCAGAAAGGAGCTTTCCATTTTGAATTCTGTAAAAGAGTCGTATTGGTTTAGGATCGCGTCGACTGTCTAGCCTAACGGAAAGGAAACTGCCCAGCCCAGGGTGAAAACAGGGCTGATGCGGGCCGCGGGTGGCAGGAGCCATTGGGCCTGGGCTGCAAGGGTTGCCAGCCCCACCCCTGGCCACCGGCGGGGGATGGGGGGAGGGTTGCTGGATCCAGATAGGGAAACTGGAGATTTGGGGTTGGAGCCTGGGAGGGACAGGAATCTCAGTAAAGGGTACAATGCCACAAAGTCCACCCTTCAAAGCATCTGTTTTCTCCAGAGGAACTGATCTCTGTAGTCTGGGGATGATCTAATTCTAGGGGATCCCCAGGTTCCAACTGGAAGCTGGCTTGGCATTTGCTAACTTTTAGTATGGTTATGTGCATCTTATGATTTTTAAATTTTTTGTTACAGCTGGAATTTACCAAGGCTTCTGTACATTGGGGGGTGGGGTGGAATTAACATATACTTCCTCATCTGTGAAACTAATAGTGAAAAATCCATGATAATTCTGAGACACTCCAAAGGAATCTTAATTAAACTGGCAGCACTTTTAGATTTTCTATTTACTGTCAAATCTGTGGTGTTAATTTACTATTTTCAATATTCTTGTAGGTTGGCCTCCTTAATTTGGATATATATCGATGGCTGTTGTGACAGCTGATTAGAGATGTAGTTTATTGTGAATTTCCTTTAAGAGTTTGGAAGGCAACTTCTTTAATTGAAATGTTACCCAAGAGCCTTTAAGCTAACCATCTTGTACTTATCTATAACTTTTAGGAAACAGGAAAGATGCTGCTAGCTTTAGCTACAGGAGGAATTCATACCGTAAGAGAAGAAAGAGCTGTCACTTTTCTAGCATTATTTATACCATAATTCTTTAACCTTTTGTTAGAATCCACCACAGCAGTGGAAAACTTACCAGCATCCTGAAAGGTGCAAGTTTGGCAGCTGAAAGCAAAATATATGAAAGCAAAGCAGTCGCGTATAAGATGGGTGTGTTGCTCTGAAGTTGCAGTACATATCAGGAAAGACCACAGTTAAATTGGTATAGAACTAAACTTTCTGAAGTACTATATAGTTGATAGAGGAGTAGAACAGAGAATAGAATCAGTGTGAATGCATTGTTAATTTTAAGTTTGTTTTGAGAAGTATTAATGTATAATGTAAAGTATTAATTAATTATTAATCAGCAATATCTGCTGATAGATGGCCAGCCAGATGCTGCCCCAAAAAACTGTCTGAGGGTCTGGAGGCCGTGGTGAGGCAGCTGAAGCAGAGTCAGCTGAGGCTGAATCTGTCAAAGATTCTCTGGCTGGAGGGGCGCCCTCAGGTTTAGGGTGCCATCTCCCCACTCTCGACCATGTGCCTCTAATAGTGGCGCAGACAGTCAGGAGTCTGGGTATGGTCCTGGATACCTCTTTGTCAATGGAGGCCCCGGTCACAAATGTTGCCAGACTGGCATTCTTCAACTTTGCCAAGTCAGGCAACTTGCTCCATACCTGTCTTGCCCCAACCTAGCCACGGTAATCCACGCAACAGTCATCTCTAGACTTGATTACTGTAACTCACTCTACGCTGCCCTTGAGACTGATCCCGAAGTTAGTTTGTTCAGAATGCAGTGACTGGGTCCTTATGGGGACACTGATAACTGCATCTATACAACCTGTGCTTCGCCAGCTGCACTGGCTCCAAGTTGAGTACTGGGTCAGGTTCAAGGTTTTGGTCTTTACCTTTAAGTCCCTAAATGGTCAGGGAGCAACGTACCTACAGGTCTGCCTCTCCTGGTATGTTCCCTGGAGAGCATTAATCTCAAGTGACCAACATTTGTTGGAAGTCTGCCCAAAGAGTGTCTGGCTGTCCTCAACCTGACTTGGTGGAACTCTCTACTGGTTAACATCAGGGCCCTGCGGGATTTACTACAATTCCGCAGGGCCTGCAAGGCAGAGATGTTCTGCCAAGCATATAGTTGAGGACAGCAACAGTTTTTAACAGCAACAGTTTCTTAACAGTTTAATAGTTCTTAAGAACCATTTGATACATAATCTGCTTCCACCCCTCTTCCTCCATTGGTAATGTAAAGGGGTGGGCAGAATTGTATGCTGTTATATGGTTGTTGGGTTTTAGAACTGTATTTTAAATTATTTAATAGATTGTATGTGTTTTATATTACTTTGATGTGAATTGCCCTGAGCCTGCTTGTGGGAAGGGTGGTATACAAACCTAATATAATAAATAAATCATAGCATCATAGAGTTGGAAGGGACCTCCAGGGTCCTCTAATCCAACCCCCTGCACAGTGCAGGAAATTCACAAATACCTCCCCCTCCACACCGGCAGTGACCGCTGTTCCATGCCCAGAAAATGACAAAAAACTTCCAAGATTGCTTCCTGACCCCAAAGTGGCAATCAACATTTCCCTGGCAATGTAAAAAAGGGTCACAAGAACTAAGCACTGAGCAACCCTTCCTGCCCTCCCTCTCATAATCTGGCTAAACTCACAGAATCCACATTGCTGTCAGATGGCCATCTAGCCTGTATTTGAAAACCTCCAAAGAAGGAGAGCCCACCACTTCCCGAGGAAGCCTGTTCCACTGAGGAACTGCTCTGTCAGGAAGTTTTCCTACCTAAAGGCAGAACTTTATATTCATCCCCATTGAAATTCATTTTATTTGTTTTGGCTCAGTTTTGCAGCCTGTCAAGATCGTCCTGTATCCTGACTCTGTCTTCTACTGTATTTGCTACCCCTCCCAATTTAGTATCATCTGCAAATTTAATAAGCATTACCTCTATCCCTTCATCCAAATAATTGATAAAGATGTTGAACAAAACAGGTCCTTGAGGCACTTCACTTGTCACGCCTCTCCAAGAAGATGGGGAACCATTCACAAGCACTCTTTGGGTGTGATCTGTCAACCAGTTACAGATCCACCTAACAGGCATAGGATCCAAATGACATTTTTCCAATTTGTCAACAAGACTATTATGTGGAACCTTATCAAAAGCCTTACTACAACCAAGAGAAACTATGTCTACAGCATTCCCCTGATCCAGCAAGGTAGTAATTTTCTCAAAAAAAGAGATAAGGTTAGTCTGACATGACTTGTTCTTGAGAAACCCATGCTGGCTCTTAGTAATTACAGCCATCCTTTCTAAATGCTCAAGGACTGTCTGTTTGATTATTTGTTCTAAAACTTTCCCAGGTATAGATGTCAAACTGACAGGTCGGTAGTTACCCAGATCCTCCTTTTTCCCCTTGAAGATAGGGGCAACATTTGCCCACCTCCAATCTTCTGGCACCTCACCTGTTCTCCAAGAATTCTCAAAAGGGTAGGAAGAAATGAATGAAGGGATCAATCCCTTAAGCAGTTGTTGGAAGAAACTATAGGAGTTGTACACATTTAATTAGTGACTGTGATCACAAAAGCTCAATAATCCATTTTCAATGCACTTTCAATGCACTTTCAAACTGGATTTTGCCAGTTCACACAGTAAAAATCCAGTTGAATGAAAAGTGGATTGAAAGTAGATTATTGAGTGTGTGTGATCACAGCCAATGATTATTATTTTTTCACTGCAGATATAGTTTTTTAAAATTTATATACTTTATTTATGAGATGCATTGCGTATAGCAAGGGTAGGTGGCTTTTTGACCCTAGTCCCCCCATGTAACTACCTGTGAAGACATTGGTATTCCAGCAAGCAAAATAGGGGAGAGGATGGCTGTACATGGCGAGACATATTTGGAGCAAGTCAGCATCTGCTGCAATGCCAGCATTTCAGGGATTCATCTTGGACTTGGCTGGTGGTTGCAGGTTTGAGAGACAATGATGGGCATAAGCCATGCCCGTTGCCTTCTTCTACACCACTGGCCCTAGTAGTGCTGCCACTGCCTCGGTTGCTTTGGAAGAGATATGGCCCTGGGTGCCAAGCAAAATGATGGTGTGCCAGTGTTAGCATGTGTCCTCAAGGGTTGCCTACCTCTGGCCTACAGTATAGCTGGTAGTGTTTTTTGTGAAAGTTGAATGGCTGAGAAGAGGAAGCCCCTTTCCTTGCATGGTTCGTGTCTCTATGTGCAGCGCTAGGGTATGACAGAGAGATGGAAGCTTAAGTAGCTTTTATGATTATAATAGTCCTAGTACTAAACACCTGTGGAAGTGCAATCCCTGAAATATTTCCATTTTAAAGGTTTTTTGGGGGAGGGAGCTCTGTGTGGGAAGGTGTTGATCAGCTTGTTATTGAGCTGCGGGTTTTATAATAAGCAGCATTTAGAAAAAATTAAAGTTGTTTAATATCCTTTTAAGGATCAGTTTTATTGTTTGCTTTATTGCAGAGGACGTAGTGGAGTATCAGCACATATCAGTAGCAGCCATGAAAAATGGTTTGTATAAAGCATCGCTGCATATGATCTTAAAGCAGTCAACATTGAAAAGGGACAGCAGAAGTTATAAAAATTTCAGAATGATCTTAGAAACACCTAGAAAAAATCCAGAGCAGAACCATCAACAAACAAACAGGCTAAAAAATATACTTTTATATCAAATAAATCTATATGTAATTACTGATGAAAGCACCACAGTACAAGTTTTAGGAATGCATTTAGGACCAAGTGAACTAATTTTGACCAAAAAAAAGGAGTCAACAAAAGTATCCAAGAATATTCTGAAGGATGGAAAACTTGATGTTTATGCAATGAAAATGACAGTATTTCACAATGTTAAAAAGAAATCAGAAAATAAAAAAATGGAACAATTAAAATTAATATATTTTGAAGACAGTTACAAATACACAAGAACTTGGCTACCATTGGCTATAACACTTCAAATACTTCAAACAAAAGCAATGTTAAAAGCTGAAGAAGTACATTTTAAAAAATGTCAGGAAGACTTGGGAAGTATTTTGGTGTTAAGGATAGTAAAACAACAGCGATCAAGAGGAAAACATACAGTAATTAGGATGATGTCAAAGAAAAAATGTAAGAACAACACTGACAGAGTATTCGCTTCTGCCAAAGAAAGAGAATTTTTTAGAGAGAACACAAATGCTTACAGTAAAGGTCAGTACAAAGTGTTTATGGAAGTAAAGCAAATATTAAATGATGAAAGGAAAGGCCGACATAATGGATTTAAGAAATACGGCCAGTTATCTGTGAGGTTTCAACAGAAATCCAATTTTCTTGTCAGAAAAAAGATGAAGGTGCAAAAATGCAAAACAACTAACAAATATGTTGAAAAACAGAAATTTCCACTTGTACATGCATTTACTCAATATAGACATAATCACAATACGCAGAAGATATTCTTGGCACATAAAACTATACTGTCTCACATTAAAAGAAAAACAGCAAGAAAGAAGAAATTGAGAAAAAAACAGTCCACGGTATTCATAGCTATAAGAGAAAGTAAAAGTAGAGAGATTGAAATGGAAATTTCATCAGAACTTTCCTATATGCAGCCTTCAGTTATAAATAATAACTTTCTAACTATTATATCTGATAAGAGGATAAGGGGTGAAGTACTCATTTCAGAAATGATCCAAATGAAGTCATCTGTCTACATGATAGAACTATTGAAACACTTCATGCAACCCTTTCAGAAGTCAAAAAAATATTTTAGGGTTGGTCAGAAGGGATTTAGAAATTCAGCTCTGAAAGCACTTGTGGAAAAAAAGCATCTTGGTACCGAAAGTTCACTAAGCATGTCACATCTTCATAAACACATTTGTCAAGGTTCATCAGTTGTTGAAAGGACTAAACGATCAACAAAAGGAGAAAATGTACAAATATCTGTAGGTAGGTTTCATTGATTGATATATTTACACTATATATTATGTTTAAAATGACTTTTCTATTTACAATTTTTCACATGTGATAGTGTTCCCTCTCAGCTAGCTCAGAGTTTTTTAGCCTCCAGCTCTAACATTTTTGTCTTAGCTCAGGAAGAATGGCTTTAGAGCAAACCGATTTATGCAGTAGCCAAATTGCTTGCTCACAACTTTAATGCTAGTGGCTCACAAAGCAGAATTTTTGCTCACAAGACTCTACAGCTTAGAGGGAGCACTGGATAGTAGAACTAGAGTACTGAACTACACAGAGGTTTTCAAAATAAATTTTTCTTTCCTTTAATAGCAAACAAGGACTTATCATTAGCTGAGGGACAGTTTAGACAACAAGGTTGGATCCAGTCAATGTTTTCCACTTATGTAAAAAGGGAGGAAGGGGTCTTTAGTGACATGATATTGATTTCAGTGGTTTTGGAGATTACCACAATCTGGTGGGATTTTCATATTAACAGTTTAAGATTTTCTATCTGATCCTACAATTTGGCAGGAGTTAATTTAATTAATTTTTATTAAACTTGTATCCTGCCCTCCCTGCAAGCAGGCTCAGGCTGGGTTCCATCAATGTTAAAACAATATACAATAACAAAGCCAATTTAAAACAAGATTAAAAGAATACAATAATCATACAATCATAAAATACCGTGCAGAATCTAATCAATAACACAGTCACTAAAAACGACAGTATAGTTCCCAGATGGTTGTTCAAATTCAGGACACTGACGGGAGGCCAATCGGGAGGGGGGATATGACCGCTGCCTCAAGCCTAGCAGAAGAGATCCGTTTTGCAGGCCCTGTGGAATTGTAATAAATCCCACAGAGCCCTGATCTCATACAGGAGCTCATTCCACCAGGTAGGGGCCAGGGCCGAAAAGGTCCTGGTCCTAATCGAAGCAAGTTGGACGTCCCTGGGGCATGGTTTCCTCTTTCTCTGGTCACAGAGTTGTAGCTTTGGTAAGTGTTGGACCCATTATGAGTTTCCACTGTCAGGTTGTAGAATGGCCAATTACACATTTTGCCAAAAACATTTGGCAAAAAGGTTATACACTTTTTCTTCAGGCTGGTAAGAGTGAGCTTAGCTGTAATGTACTAATTTTAACTTAATTTAATTTGGATTGCTTTCTTTGGACTAAGGTAGTGTATAGGTTCAGGTCCATAAATATTGTAACAACCACACAGAACAAAATTTTATTTACTATTACAGTAAATGTACTATGTAAGTAGTAGTTACAAAATAGTAAGTAATAACAGCAAATACATTTTATGTGTAATATACTGAGTATGTCTGTGGGTGAAGTTCCAGGTACATGTATATGTCCAGTAAACCTAGAGGACCTTGGTTCTGGCATACTTATGATCAGCTATACATCTCCCTTCAGTGGAAGAGAACTAGAAACCAATAGTAGAATCCTAAGAAGAGTTACAGCCTTCTAAATCCTTCACAGCAGTGGGCTTAAAAGAGTATACCTCTGCTTAGGTTGCACTGAAAGTTTTACATGTAGCTTTGTTATTACTTTTTCAGGTATGAATTTTAATGCAACACATCATTGAAGCTCGAAGACTGTCTTTTTCAGTGACAGTCACATGTTGAAAATACAGGAACATACTAAACTGTCTTTACTGAATAAGAGCACTGGTCTGTCGAGCTTAGTATTACCTATGAATAGGGGCTTTTCTGCATGGCAATGATTTCCTTTGGAATCCCCCTTGTTGCTGCAGCTGCCAATGCAATGCAGCAGCAAGGCTTCTAGACAACAGGTTTCCCCACATTTTTGTTGTCCTACTCCCTATGGTGGCCATTTCCCCCATACATGCTACAGAAGGCAGATTTTCCGAGTATTTTTAATGGTA
The DNA here is from genome assembly GCF_001447785.1 of Gekko japonicus. Taxonomy (NCBI): domain Eukaryota; kingdom Metazoa; phylum Chordata; class Lepidosauria; order Squamata; family Gekkonidae; genus Gekko; species Gekko japonicus. The sequence continues at coordinate 22,318 of NW_015170344.1, read as the reverse complement.
ATTGACATATCAATATACCGTTATGACTATATGCCTATTGCCAATTAAAATAAAAACAACCTCAAAATCCCCTGGGGAGGGGGAGGAAATGGCTCCACAGAGGCTGGAACAGTGGCTGCTGTGTAGGTGGGACCAGGAAAATCTTTCCTAAAACGTTGCAGTAAAGCAGGTTTAGAAAAGATCACAAAAATGTTAAGGAAAAGTCTGGTGGTGCACAGAACAACCACAATACTGTGGGGAAGCAGGGGGAATACCCCATTTCCCAATAGCATCCAACCTGGGGCAGATCACCAGTGTGGAAACAACCTACCAGTGGCTCTCTGGGCTTTTAGGTCATGAGAAGTTTTTCTTAACACTAGTTACCTGAACTCTTTCAAACTTCTGTATGCAAAACATGCACTTTACCACTGAACCTTTCTCCAGTCTGGTTTACATCTACTAGGTAAAAATATCAGTACACATCTTTCAGTTTTAGAATCTAGACATGGAACATTCAGCTGGGATGGGGGGGGGAGACGACAAAAGTGGCAAGTGGAGGAAGTGTTCAACATGTCTCTTTTGGCCTCTGATCCTTCACTGCTTGAATTTGGCACAATCTGCATTCTGATATGTGCGTTTACTGCTCTCATGTCTGATTAGGATCTATCATAACTAAAGAACTCTGTGTGAAGCCTGAGTCAGAGAATGTAGATATTTCCAAAACTTAATGTATTACTTAAATAACTAATTATAGCAAAATAATAATGGAAATGTTGTATACTTGATAATTTAATAGTAACTTTTAAAATACTTGTTTTATAGCTTTTTTGAAGCATTTAACCTCTGCCCTTGTAGCATCTGCTACTATTTTTGGAATGGTGCTCTCAGTTTTGTCATTGGCAGCATGTTACTTATACTATAAAAGAAGGTAGGCTTAAAGGTTTTATTAATATTTCTCTTTGCTAAAAATACTCCATGTGCTATCTTTTAAAATGTTACTCTGATGACTGTTAATATATCCTGTGGCTCCTACTTCTCCAACTACTATAGCTGATAGAAATCACAAGACCATATTTTTTCTTAGCCTTGAAAGCAAATGGCTGAAAATCTGAGTATAAATGTCAGAGTAAATAAAAATATTGGTGACACAATCTGCAGGATTTTAAAGTACAATATGTATAACAGTTAAGCCAGTTTTCACCTCTGATACTAAAATGATTTAATAAATGTCATGGAAATCCGGTCAAAGGAATGTTTAGTGTCAAGTGTGATTTAAATTAGATTGTCCATTGGACTGTTGGAGAATAATGGCACTCCAGGAAACTGTATCTAAATAATGCAATACAACTTTGGTATCTTGTTTTTCTAAGTTGGAGTATGAGGTGGCTGGTCAGGTTTGGGCCTGTGTATTCAACCACATATTTGACCTTTCCATACCTTAAATTTTCACAAAAGTAATGTAGAGTTTTACTCATTTGCCATAAAACATTAGGATACTTGTGTCTTCTCTTGTGAAACTCTAGCATTTTCCTAGCAGTCACACTGCAATATTTTGTTATTGAGAAAGGGAATACGGTATTTTCCCGCAGGTAGCACATCCATTGCAATGTCACGCAATTGTCACAGGTATCTTTTCTATAATGTCTGCAAGATCAGCCTTGTGGCTACAGAGAAAAATTGTATTAAGTTTTTAAAGGTGTAAGTTTTAATTATTCTTTTTGTATTCCTTATATGAATGAATAGTCTACCATTGCACCATTGAAATGCGCACGTAAATCTTTCTCAAAAGATGAATCTTTTTAGCAAAGCTAGTCTTGCCCTCCATTCTTGTGATATGCACTTCCATTTCATGAACTTTATTGTTAAAAACAATCTTTTTGGAAGCTGTGTGTTCTGCCTCTTTAGCACAGAAGTGCACATATTCGTGAATGGAACATGGCTATTCCTTCATGGCTAGATTAACAGTGACATTCTAAACAGGATTAAACCCATTTTAAGTCCATTGAAGTCAGTGGATTTAGAATGGTGTAACTCTATTACTCTCTTCTCTGTTATTAATTAATGAATGTCATCCTCTTCCTGCTGGGCCACCCCACTCAACCTGGTGGAGTAAGATCACGACTTCCGTTAGTCCTCCCGCATTCCCCCCATCCTTTTAATCTCTGGTTGATCCAGGCATGTGGCCCACAGGTCAAACCTCTGGTGCTCAGGTGGGAAGATGGCTGCCTCTGCTGGGCTGGGTTGGGATCAATATCCTCCTCAAAGCATGACACCCATCTTACGAACCAACATATACTTCAGACTAGTATGTTGGACATGTTTCATGTCATGTTCAGGCAATCGAGGGGACTTCCAGTGATCCCAGGCACTGGAAGCGGCCCATGTAAACCCCCCCCCCAGCAGGTGGATGCTGGGAGTTGGTTTGGGACACTGATGTCGTTGAGGTTCTGGTGTTTGGTTGGCTATCTGTGGTTGGCAGGCCACAGGGCCAGACAACATCAACCTCACCCAGAAGAACCATTGGGGCCAATAGCCTCCTCCCCACAGTGGAACGCCCATCTCACAAACCAACATCTACCTCACACTAGTATGTTGGATGTGTTTCATGTCATGTTCAGGCAATCAAGGGGACTTCCAGGGATCTCAGGCACTGGAAGCAGCCTGTGTAAATCACCCCATGTCACCACCATCCCCGACAGGCAGATCCTTCCTGGGAATGGCATGCTGGAAGCTGGTTGCCCCTGGGACAGCATGCTATTGTGTGGTTCTTTCTTTTTTGGGGGGGACACCGTGGAAGGCTAACCATGGGACAGTCGCCTAGTCTGCTTACCCAGGAAATATGGCTGCAGGCCCATCCCCTTTCTCCCACAGCATTGGAAGGGTGATTCCAGGAGAGTCGGGTAGGTACAGCAGGCCAACGGGGGGTTTCTGCCTCCCCAGTCCACTTGTCTTCCTTCATAGTCAACAGTTATGACTCATTGGCGTCACAAAGGTTTCGGCGATCTTTAGCGTTGCCACCCATGCTTGGCAGTCACACAAGGCTTTGACGGCTTAGGGAACTTCTGCAGATCCCAGGGCATGGTACATAGCCTGTGTCATATCCCCCAATACCCATGCTCAGCAGCCTGGCAGTTCTGTCCTAGGCATGGAACATCAGTGGCAGTTGGTTTTGGTCACTGATGTTGAAGTTCCAGCATGGGGGGGGGGCTGGCAAAAACATGTGTGTGGGAGACCCTTTGTGGGGGGAGCGCTGCAGCAACAGGTGGTGCCCCATTGCATCATCCTCGCCAGTGATTCCTTGACTCCTGAACCCAAACCAACATCTTCCCAAAAAGCAATTTCCTGGGGGCATCTTCTTTGGAGGTCCATAACTCCTAGGAATTGACTTTTCAGGGAGATGTCAGGCATGGGTTCAGGAGTGTATAGAATGGACTGTTGGTGAGCTAAAGGCATCCAGCTTGCAATGTATCTCCCCAGGATGCCCCTCCACATGCTCCACAAGTTACATGTGGACTGGACGTTCGGATTGTTGAACCTTATGAATTTATTGTATTACTTGCTTTTAATTGTTTCAATTATTTATTTGTTATAATGATTTTAATGGTTTTATAACTTTACTGTTGTGACCCGCCCTGAACCCGCTTGCGGGGAGGGCAGGATATAAAGCGAAATAAATAAATAAATAAATAAAATTCTACAGAGCAAAACCTTATTTCCTCAGTTATTCATATCATTATCATTTCAAAAATAATAATCTAAATGGATACAATTATCCTGTGAAGTATAAACTGGCTTTTAACCAGTACATTAACATTATATAAAATATACTAAGTGCTTTCATCCATAATAATCAGGAAAATATGGAATACCAGCTTTCTTTTACCAGTATTCTTTCCCACTTATGTAATATCTATATGTTAAAATGTGTTTCAGGCAACTTAAACCCTTTCTTGATGTTGTACTGAAAGGTGGAGAATCCCTACACAGATCTAAATCCAATGATCCAAATTGTTGTACTCCTATTTCTCTTTCTCAGGCTTTTCATTTTGGACAATCACAGGTAAATTATAATATATGGGAAATGAACCTTAATTTATGTGGCAAGGAATTTCTATCACTGGATTAGGAATAAACCAATACAGTATTGGTAAAGATGGCAAGCAGATCCCAGTGAATATCCAGATAAGATCCCCACCCCCACAGAACCATGCCTTCTCTACTGTAAGGGTGTAACTATTTAGGACTACACTCTTAATCATTCTCATTCCTGCATATTCCATCCCAGCAGTGCCAACCTCTAGCTTTGGAGTCTGGCTGGGGAAAAATGCATAATGTGCAAGCTCTATCCTAAGTAAATTTGCTTAGTATCACAGTATTACAGTTACTTCCAGTAAGTGTCTGTGTCAAAGTGTAAAACTACAACATTGGTCATAAACATTTTGCTAAGGTATCAGTGTCCCTGACATACTCGTGTAAATTTGCAGGGATCCAGTAATGCAGCAGTTCTTCTGTTCAGCTGAGTGTTCTTAAACTTTGTTGCAAGAAAAATCTTATGATCAAGGAATAAACTAGTCTAAAAACTCATATGTATCAGTACTATTGAATGTGTTTAAGATTATGTATTAGTTTTTTGGATTAGGTGACTAATGTACTTTAATTTTATCCAGAATATAAACGGTACAGTTCTTTGGACACTATATCTTAAATTGTAGCAAATTAATGTTTGACTGTCCTGACCTGGGCTTCATCCAATCTAAGAAGCTAAGCAGGGTAGGCCCTGGTTAGCATTTGGATGGGAGACCACCAAGGAAGTCCAGGGTAGCTACACAGAATCAGGCAATAGCAAATCACCTCTGTTTGTCTCTTGCTTTGAAAACCTTGTTGAGTCGCCATAAATCAGCTGCAACTTTCCACCTCAGTGTTACACTAATTATAGGAGGTCTTTCTTGGATTTGTAGGAGTCACAAAGCAGGGCTGGCTGTACCCCCTACTTTACTAGGCATTCTTAGCCTAATGGAGACCCATAGAAGCCTCTCCTAGGATGCTGTGCCAATTGACAGCTGTTCTGTTTTGGCCTCCCACATACTGCTTAAGGAAGCTGCCTGGATGACCATTGTTCTTGTGTTGGATCTTTGCACCAAGCTGTGCTGGGGTGGGGGTGGGGGGATGACTGCCACATGCCGTTGAGTGGTAGGCAGGACCAACTCAGGGTAGCATTAAAATGGGACAAGCCAGTTCAGTAATTAGGATTAGCAAAATTCTCAGTACAAAGAACTTTATTACATACTATTTTTAATATTACAAGTGTAATATTTTAATATTATTTTGTTTATGCCGGTAGGAATCAAGCAAGAATCAGACAGCAATGGCTACAGATTCTAAAACTTTTCCCAGGGAGCAAAAAGGAAGTTACACTGTTGGCAGCCCATACAACATAAAGAGAAGTATAATGTTGATCCTGTGGAAAATATAATTATAAAAACGTAGAAATAAGAAAATGTATCTCACTATGATTAGATTTTAAGGGATAAAATGTTTCCAACTAAACAGTAATATTCTTAGCTTATGTAAACATAACAAAATTTAGGGTATGTATCTTCAAATATCTGAGACTGATACAACCTAATATTATTTTTCAAAACTAGAAAGGTCGGAGACAGATAAACACATTTTATTGAAAAACTTATTACTAGGAATAGAATAACCATCTATGTACAATGATACTTTAAGACTGAGGGTTTCTGGTGTACGAAAAGGCAGGCTTCACTCATGGAGCAGAGTCTTCTGCAAGGTGCCAACCTGCAAATAGACAAAATCAACAACTGCCCATATGTGTCCTTTCTTCATTGTGGCCCTTATCTTTTGGAATGGCCTGCCTGAGGAGGCTCCTGCGCTCCTTGCTTTCCACAAATTATGCTGTGATGGAACAGGCCTGCTTCTCCTATAGACCCTGTTCTGCACACTTAATCACAACAATCATGTAACGGGCTGGGCTTGGGATGAGAGGCAAAAGTCAAGTCCAGTCCAAGGTCGTTGCCAGGAGAGTCAGAGGGAGAGCCAAATTGTGAGTCCAAAAGTGGAGTCGTCCAAACAGGGGTCAAGAAGCCAGGAATCTGAGCCAGAGTGGGGGTCTGAGGGCAGGAGCCGCAGGTGGATGTGTGGCACGCATGGAGGCGATTCGTTGCTTCCACGAGAGCCCAATGCTGAGTGGGAGTTACATAGGCCTCTGGTCAGGCTTTCTGTGGCGGTGGTGGCACTCCTGCTACTCAGGACTCGGCGCTCACCTTGCCTGCCAGCGTGCATCTTGACGGCAGGTGGCTAAGTCTCTGTGGAGCCACTTCCTTAGCTGAACCACCCGTGGAGGTGAGTCAGGCGGGCTCCCTGATTGCACCTGTGCCTCCTCGACCGTTGCAGGACCAGATGTGGAGTTTACAGGCTCAGGCGCTGGCAAGCTATCAACTTGTGAGGAGTCAGAGGGCCCGGCTTCTGGTTCTGGCAATGTCGGCGCCTCTGCCTGCGATGCCAGCTCGGGCGGGGACTCAGTGCTGTCGTCGTTGCTCATGACAGATCAGCACATGGAAGAACAAAAAAAAGTTGGTTATAAACACATCCTCTTTCCTTCTCTTCTAAATATACCCTAGCTGGTGTTAACCATAAGGTAGGTACATACAGCTTAAAAGGTTGCAAAATGTTCTGAAGATGTCCCACTACCTCAGGCACCCTGAAGACGGACAGCCAGGCTGCATGGCCAGCATTGCTTTCACCTTGCAGACCAGAGCTCAGCACTCTGTTCTCTTCCAAGGACCAGCACCAAGAGACCTTCCCTCGTTGGAGCAAGCACTTTTATTATACCTCTAACTCCACCCATTTTACATCACTCTCTCTACCCTTTTTGAGCTGGTTCACCCATATCGCACTGGTGGACCCTAGGACACCCAGCTGTATCCTGGGAGCCCTCCTGAAAGGCATTCTGGGAAATCTCCAGCTCATTCCTGGAGATTGTCTCTGGGGCTGGTGTAGCCCAACGCCCTCCACACTGTTTCCTGCCTGGAGAAGAGGGGTGAGCTGGCTCATCCCATTGTCTCTTTTGCCAAATCTATTAGGATTTCTAAAGAGGTAGCTCAGGTGCTTCTGGAATGCCATAGGCTAATTTCATCATCGTGGCTTCTGTGCAGTCCCACATGGGATCTGCGCAGGCGCAGGCCAGCCACGGAAAAGATTTGCAAGCTTTCTAATAGACTAGGAGTGCCCCTCCTCCCTCTGGCGCTTTCCCGCCAAAACGCTCACATGACCAGGAGGAGGGGCACTACTCCCTCAGTTCTCTTTTTGCCGCCACGGAGAGATCATCTCCACTGCTGTTCTCTGTATTTTTTCCTCACCTCAGTTTTGAGGCTGAGGAGATTTTTTATTCTCAACAGTTTTTTTTATTCAAGTGAACAATGAAATACATCTAAAGAAGATCTTATTTTTATTTTTTTTATGTTTTTGTGTGGATTTCCACTGTGTCATTATGGCCTATTCCCCCTCTGCTGAGGTGTGTGGACAAAGAGCCAGGCTGCGATGGCACTCTTCTGGAGTTCGCCTAGCCTGATGATGGCCTATTCCCCCTCTGCTGAGGTGTGTGGACAAAGAGCCAGGCTGCGATGGCACTCTTCTGGAGTTCGCCTAGCCTGATGATGGCCTATTCCCCCTCTGCTGAGGGGTGTGGACAAAGAGCCAGGCTGCGATGGCACTCTTCTGGAGTTCGCCTAGCCTGACGATGGCCTATTCCCCCTCTGCTGAGGGTGTGGACAAAGAGCCAGGCTGCGATGGCACTCTTCTGGAGTTCGCCTAGCCTGATGATGGCCTATTCCCCCTCTGCTGAGGGTGTGGACAAAGAGCCAGGCTGCGATGGCACTCTTCTGGAGTTCGCCTAGCCTGATGATGGCCTATTCCCCCTCTGCTGAGGGTGTGGACAAAGAGCCAGGCTGCGATGGCACTCTTCTGGAGTTCGCCTAGCCTGATGATGGCCTATTCCCCCTCTGCTGAGGGTGTGGACAAAGAGCCAGGCTGCGATGGCACTCTTCTGGAGTTCGCCTAGCCTGATGATGGCCTATTCCCCCTCTGCTGAGGGTGAGGACAAAGAGCCAGGCTGCGATGGCACTCTTCTGGAGTTCGCCTAGCCTGATGATGGCCTATTCCCCCTCTGCTGAGGGTGTGGACAATTCCCTGTTACACCCGGCTTGGCTTCTATCATCCTGTTCCTGCTTTGGAATGCAAAAGATAACTGCTGGAGGTTGTGTGGGGGAGAAGATGCTGTAATGCTTGCCTATTGATTTTCCCAGGACTACTGCACCTGTGTTTTGTCTGATGTTCTGCCT
>NW_015170344.1:13804-13919 GCF_001447785.1 Gekko japonicus | reverse complement strand
GGGTGTGTGGACAAAGAGCCAGGCTGAAATGGCACTCTTAGGAGTTCGCCTAGCCTGATGATGGCTTATTCCCCCTCTACTGAGGTGTGTGGACAAAGAGCCAGGCTGAAATGGC
>NW_015170344.1:0-9038 GCF_001447785.1 Gekko japonicus | reverse complement strand
ATGTGCCACATAAAACATTAAAAACAGAATAAAATTCTGCAAAACTGAATTATTCAAGTGAAAAGTATGCAGACGGAGAGTGATTTCAGCTAAGCATACCTTTATTTAGTTCAGGACAAAGACAACTGACCAGCTCGCAGGCCGGTTTATATGCATTCAGAAAACCCGCCACCAAGTACACCTAAACACACCCCCTACTCCCGATAGGCTATTTACAGTAACCGGACAACCATTGGTCCCCCGGTTGGGAAGCTAGCCCTTTTGATTGGGCCGGCTAGTATCCTTCGGATCCTTTGTCTTTCGACTGAAGCTACAGATGAATTGTGCCTGGCCAGCCCGGGCAAGTCCGGGCATGTCAGGCTGAATACATTACATCAAGAGAGCTTTTCTACACAGGCAATAAAGTTGCCCTGTACTAAATGTTTCAAAGAGTTACTTGGATAAATGATTAGGGATTGTGGTCAGTACTACTGCATATAGCTTGCTGAAACTATTTTTGCATAATTTAATGTGTCATGTTAATACTTAGGTTTTAAGAACATAAGAGATGCCAATGTTGGATCAGGCCAAAGGCCCATCTTGTCCAACACTCTGTCACACAGTGGCCAAAAATACCAGGTGCCATCAGGAGGTCCTTGCTGCTGGGACCCAGTTTGGAGGTCTTCAGGCCCCACCGGGAGGTTGGCATCTGAGGGGTGCGCCACGAGGCAGCCTGGCCTAGGGTGCAGAAACCCCTTGGGCCGGCCCTGGGTCCGACGGCTCTGGGAGACGAGGCTTGTAAAGAAGAGAGGGAGCGTTGGGGCCTCAGATGGGTAGGGGATGGAGTTGAACGCCCCTCTGCAAGTCTCTCTACCTCCGTACTTCAGTTCCCCAGCCTCTCAGCATCCTCCCTGGATTCCTTCTCGCTCTCTCTGCATCCAGTGGTTCCGAGCATGTCCTTCCTCCCTGGCCCCTTCACTTCCCTCTCCTTTATACCCAGCTCCCTCGCCCACCGCCGCCTCCCATCCCCGCCTCCCTCTCATTCCTCCCAGCCCCACCCCCCTTGATAAGCTCTGACACCTGTGTGGTCTGTGGTCGTAGCTACGGCGGCGTGTAGGGTTTTTGTGAGGTCGTTGGGCTGTCAGTCTCTCCCCGGCACCGTCGGTCTCTCCTGCTGCTCTCTGCGGCTCCGTGGTCACGCGGGGTCGGACTGTTGTGTCCCTTCTGTGCTAACGGGGCTTGGCGAGGCAGGGTCTTCTTGGTCTGCCGGTTCCCTGGGTGAGTTGGTGGTCGTTGGGGTCTCTGGGGTGTGTGGGTTAAGTCTCGGGATCCCTGAACCGGGACAGTTCTACAATCCTAATCCATCTCTCCCCCCCCCTTCACAGCTTTCCATCACTACATCTTTATATTATGTCCTTTGTATTGCACATTTACAAATGTAGGTATATAAATTCAATACTGGTAGAGGGCCTCAGCCAGCCTATATATCACCTCAGAGCTTATTTAAGAGATCCTTTCAAGTATTTTACAACTTTTGCATCAGCCATAATTTAGCAGAAAGAAACCTTTCTGTCCTTAATATTCCTTTGAAAAGTGGTTTTGGATAGAGGGCCTATGTTTTTTGGTCCAGAAAACATAATTCTGTTTCAGTTTCTAGTACTCTTTGTGGTACAGTTCACTTTGCCTGCAATACACTGAACATTTTGTGTATCTGTATATTATTACTACTGAACAGTTTGCAAAGGCCACCCATGTCACTTCAGAATTTTCTAAATTATATCTGGGGTTCTCTTTTCTTAAAGGTCACAGATTCCTTGAGTTCTGGCAGTGTTTGTCCACAAGAAGGAGCTATTACCACAGCGACCATAGTGTTGCAAGGACTTCCTTGTGAGGAGGTGCTCATTTGGTTCTCTTCACAGAATCATTATGTATATAAACAAATAAAATATCCCCTTCTCATGAAAGTGTATGGGGTGAACAACTAGTATTCAGCTCGTTCACATAAAAAGCTTCCTCTACTGCTATATTCTATTTATAAAATGTTCACAACTGAAATATTCACTAACTTGTGGTGTGGGACAGCCTATAAGTACTGGATGAGCATATTATATATTGTAATGCTGTTACCGAAAAATAATACAGAATAAAAAATTACAGCAGAAGCAAACAGGAATGGGGAGGGACGTCTTCTGAGTCCCAAGCTCCAGGCTACAATCTTCAGGACACAAGCCACAGGACCTTTGGTTTGGGCCTCTGGCCATGTCCAGCCCTCAAGTACCTTTGAGCATACAAGAGAACCAACTCAGGATATTATTCAGCTGATATGAGCCCACTAGCTATCAGGATTTTCCCTAATTCCTCCCTGCCAGTGGAAACATTAATTTGAAACATTTATATTCTTCAGTAGTTGAAATATTTATAATTCTAAATCTTCTGAAAACTTCCAGCTCCAATTACACTTGGGCTTCATCAGTCATGTACATGGAGCTGCTTTATGCTGAATCAGATCCTTGGTCCATCGAAGTCAGTATTGTCTACTCTGACTGGTAGCAGTTCTTCAGGGTCTTAGGTAGAGGTCTTTCATATCACCTGGTGCCAGGGATTGAACCTAGGACATTTTGCATGCCAAGCAGATTGTCCCAACCATTGAGCCTCTCCCCATGCTTTGTAGGATTTTTTGAAAAGCTAATCTTCAGGCGCAGTAGTCCCCGGCCCAAGAGACATCCAGCTGTCGTCGACCAGAGCCAGCACTTTCTCTGCCCTGGCTCCAACCTGGTGGAACTCTCTGCCGAGTAACATCTGTACTATGCGGGATGCAACAATTCCACCAGGCATTTGGTTGAGGACAGCAGTGGTCCTGTCTTGGCACTCCCATCCCCCCCTGCCCCTTCCCCCATGAGACAGTGGCGCTATTAGGATTTCAGTGCCATCTATTAGATGTTTTAGTGTTTTAGCCTGATTTTAGAAGAAGAAGAGATCAGATTTATACCCCGCCCTTCACTACCCAAAGGTGTCTCAGAGCGGCTTACAAACTCCTTTCCCTTCCCCTCCCCACAACAGACACCCTGTGAGGTGGGTGGGGCTGAGAGAGCTCTTGACAGAAACTGCTCTTTTTCAAGGACAGCTCTTATCAGAACTACGGCTTGCCCAAGGTCATCCAGCCAGGTGCAAGTGGAGGAGTGGGGAATCAAACCCGGTTCTCCCAGATTAGAGTCCGCGCACTTAACCACTATACCAAAACAATTTTAAATTGTTTTATGCAATGTTTTATATGATTATGTTGTACATCGCACTGAGCCTGGTCCTACTGGGGAGGGTGGTTAATAAATTCAATACAAACAAACAGTCTTCAATAGCTACACCTTTAATTGAAGCTTGCATTGTGGAACCAACTTTTAAAATTTAATCCTATGCATTTCTCTTCTTTCTCTGTCCCCCCCCCCTTACTTTACCCTTCCCATTTCTCCTTAGCTTAATAAAATAAAATTGTGATGCCACTAATTTGGCCTGATTTAGGCTGGGGCACAACCCACCAGTTGACAACCCAGCATTTTACGGATATGGTTGTTACGTCACAGGATGTGTGTATGAAATTTTAAAATGTATACTTCACAGTGCAACCCTAAATAGAGTCAATGGGTATTAGAAGGGCATAATAACTCTGCTTAGGATTCCATTGCTAATTATCTGCTCTGAAATGTACACATGCTATATATATGACTGTAGTTAATTTATACACACACAATGAACTGTAGCAATCTTTTTTTCTTACAGCTACTAAATCCTGTTCCAAAGAGGGACCTGATGTTACCATAAAAGAACTGTATGCCAGCTCAGATGTAGACCGCAGTTCAGATGGGTCACAAAGAAGTTTTACTGTAAGATCCAAAGCTTACTTATTTCCATCTTGGTCCAGTGAGAGTATGGAATCATTCTGTGATGATGATGCATGTGATACTTCCTCTGTACAACATTCCTCATCAGATGAAATCATCATGGAACATGGATTCTCAAACCAACTCAGGTCCAAAACCAACCAAAAAGAAAAGACACCAGTTTCTGTGGCTTGTCATTCATGTAAGAACCAAGGCCAAAGTACCTCTAGTGATGAGCTGTTGCCGATAAGGAAACTAAGAATTTCCAAGTCAAAATCTGAAAATGATATCCATATATCTACCAGTAACCAATTGCGTCCTGTCCACTCATTTACCATTTTTGATGGAAGACACAATACATGATCAGTATTTGTATATTTCACTGGATAGTTTTAACTACTAATGTTGATGGTTCTAGTTTTTCCCAAAACAGCAAATTATTTAAGAATGTGCTTACCTGAAATATGAAAGAAGCTGAATTTTTCTGATAGGAAAGTCACTAGACCACAAGAATGTGCCTCAGCATTATACCAGACAACAAATTTTGGTTTACTTCTCAAAAAATAAATCTGGGTAAACTATTTGAAGTCCTTTTAATTTGGGTGGGAATAGGTATCTGTGTATTAAAATGATGGGTTTTGGTGTGGACTTAGGTTTTTCCCTTTCATAAAATGCATTAGATATGGAAGAAGGTATAAACATGGCATATATTCCATTTCATAATCTTTTTAACAACATTTTGAGTGTTATATAATAGAATAGTTTAATAAAATTTAAACTGTGTAGCAGGAAGTAATAAAATTTATGAGGTGCACTTTTAGGTGTTCAAAACATATTATCTCACTAAGGCTGCGATCACACACACTAAATATTTCACTTTCAAATTGGATTTTGCCTGTTCACATAGTAAAAATCCCGTGGAAAGCGCATTGAAAGTGGATTGAAAGTGGAAATCATAAAATGCCATACAAGTTAACAATTCTAAAAACCTAGCCTTAAAACTCATCCAGAACATGAAAGCAAAACTGTGAGCAACTTAAAACGAGTCTCAGAACAGTTCAGACTACAGAATAGTCGTCCATCAAAAATCATTAAGTGTATTCATAAGATTTAAACTAGTGTCACAATTCTAGTCATTGATACATAAGCTCACAAATGTGGCAGCAATGAAATGACAAAGTCTGGTGCTTCATGGGACTGCTGCTGTACCAACTGTTGCACCAGTATGAGATACCGGTAGTCAGCAGGCTGTGCTATTTGTTTAGTATGTTCCCTTCTCAATATTTTTCTGTCTGTTTCTTTTAATGAATCACTGGTATTTGGGTGTCGATGTGCCATTTTTGAAGAAGAGACTGGATTTATACCCCGCTCTTATCTTGAAGTCTCAGAGCGGCTTACAATCTCCTTTCCATTCCCCTCCCCACAACAGACACCCTGTGAGGTAGGTGGGGCTGAGAGAGCTCTTTGAGAACTGCTGTTGAGAGAATAGCTCTGAGAGAACTTGTGACTGACCCAAGGTCATACCAGCAACTGTATGTTAAGGAGTGGGGAATCAAACCCAGTTCTCCCAGATTAGAGTCCGCACTCAACCACTACACCAAATTGGCTTTCTGTGCTTCATCTTACCAGTTTATGAAATAGACTTGCCATCTAGTAAAACAGTAGCACCTTAAAGACTAGCAAAATGTATTTTAGCATAAGCCTGATTGGATGGTGAGAAACACCCAAGATCTCCTCCTGTCCTCAGAGGAGAAGGACCCTTCATGGTAAGTGCCAAAGGTCTTTTCAGCCTGCAATCAGGAATTCTTGTTCCACTGTGGAACCTTGGGTCAGTTACACATTCTCAGCCTAGTTACCTCACAGGCAGAGGCAAATTGGCCATTAAGAACACCAGGATGCCTCCCAGTGGGCCAGTAACCTCCCCCACGCTGGGCTGAGCCAGACCTGTGACAGAAGGGATGAGCCTAGCTAAGGCCCATGCAAAGCAGGCGAGAGAGTTGGCACCTGGCATGGCCTCACATGAGGTGGGTAAGTGTGGTGAAACATGCGGGCATGCAAGGGAAGAGGCATCTGGCATCTCATGACCCCAGTTGAGGGAAGTTATTCCAGAACGAGAGGAAAAGGAGGTTTTGCTCAGTCTGTCCAAGCCCCACTTGATGGTGGCTGTGTGGCCCACTCAAGCCCTATCCAGTGGATGGAGCCCCTGGCCCACCTATCACAAGAAGCATGCAATGGGGGCAGCCCCCAGCCCACCTAAGTCCCAAAGTGGATGGTGGTGCCCAAGGCCTGCTTGAGCCTCACATGGGGCAGACAAGGGAAGCAGCCGCGGTCTCATCTGAGCCTCACAGGATGAGGGAGGCAGCACCCAGCCAACTGGTTAGGCAGGCTGCCTATATTTTCTCCCCACTTTGGATTGGCAGAACAGGGTCAAGCAGACTGCCTCCTCTCCCTCCTTTGGCGGGGCCAAGGCGGACTGGAGAATGATGTAAATCAATAAATAATAAAGGTAAAGGGCAGATAAAAGGTAGGTCATGGTTGAGCGGGAAGGTGAGCAGAAAACGGAACTGTGAAGATATTGGGAGTGGAGAAGGGAAATTGTGTGCAGAAAGTGAGGAAAAGAAAATGAGGTTCCACTCACTAGTCCTTGAAGGTTCCTCACTGTGAAATCAGGCCTGGCCTGGTGACCGGCACTGTGCAACTGGGCCATAGTTTTCCTGGGCTATGAGGGGTGGGAAAACAAGCTCAGGGGCAGGTAAAGCTTGCTTGGCTGGGGGGTATATGGGAAAGAAGGAGGCAGGAAAAGGCAAAAGAGTATAAAAGCTTTCAGGGAAGTTCTTGCTTGTGTATTTTGATAGTCAACTGTGCCCCCATCTGTAGATGCTTAAAGAAAGAAAACTTTTTTCTGCAATGTTGAGGACACCCCAGGTTTGCAGAAACATTCGAAAACATTTAAAACAATTGAGATTGGGTCAAAGATCTTTGGCTGAGCAAACACAGACAATGCATCAACACTCATATGTTGGCCTGCTGCTTGGAAGGGAGGAGCAAGAGTAGTAGTTCTGCCCAGATGGAGTTGTAATGAACACTGAATAGTTAATATGTTAGTTGAGTCTGAGAACCTTCAGTGACAGAAGATTCAAATGAAATTCTAGAACTGAGGGTGGTGGTTCAGTTAACAAGTTCAGTTGGAGTCGAGTTAAGAAGAGTGAGAGGATCAAGAAGGATCCTGAATTAGGGAAATGGAACCAGCAGTCCTTCCCTGAGGGAAATAGCTCCTAGTAAAAGGGGGGTGATCCCAATCAAGCATTTAAGAAGGGAAAATGGAACTTGTGTGTATGTTCCTGCTTGTCATGGACCAGCCAGCTGCCACCTCCTCCTCAGAGGAGGAATCTGAAGAATTGGGTGTCACACCAATAGAATCCCATTAAGAGCAGACGGCAGCAGACTCAACGGGAAGCATCAGGATCAGCCTAAACCGGCCAGTTCCGAAGAAGTTGAGCAGCTGGAACTCATTACAGATGAGAGAGTGCAGCCAGCTACTGACGGCAGGGCTTCCGATGCTACAGTCACACAAGCATCTGAGGGGTTGTCATCAGGGGACAGCACGCCAACAGCTCAGGTCACTGATCCAGGTTCAGACTAAGTTCTGCAAACCACCTCACCCCTGTTGTCCCCGGAGCTGCTGGAGTGCAGGTGAAGGAGAGCATGGCAAGAGCGCCTCGAGAGGAGACAGTGTGCACCTGGCCACCTGGAACTAACAAGCCAGGATGATGAGCCAAGCATCAGCCCAACGCAGCACAGCTGTGCACCCGGCATAAATGCGGGAGTGGGTGATAAGTTGGGTGTGGAAGCAGCAAGTCACTCTACCACTGACACTCCGACCACTGCATTGAACCCTGCCTCGTTTGTGTGATCCCAGACCGGCTCTTCATCTCATCTCTTTTCTCTCAGCTCTGTGACCCTTGTTTGTGAGTAACCTCTGGACTGCCTGACTACATCTCTTGAATGACCCCTCGGTAACAACTTTCTCAACTGACTCTGACACCTAATTCTCGACTCAGCTTCTTGTCTTTGGACCCTCACAACCCGCAAAGCATGCACTCCAGCTCTAACCCCCACAACCACTGGGCTGTCTGATCTTCCAGGAGAAGAAGTAGAAGCCAAAGAGACCAGCTTCTCTGCCAGTCTCTCCGGAGACAGTAGAGCAAAGAATAAGAGAGCACTTGGTGGCTCAGGAGAGATGTAGGAGCGCCTGCTTGGTTGCTCAGCAATGGTCAGCATTAGTTCCTAGTAGTCCTTCCAGGACTGACAGGCCGATAGAGAAACAGTAAAAGACGCACACTTGAAGGAAGGTGAACGCAACTATAAAGAGCCACACCTGGCCCTTGGGGAATGTGCCAGCAAAAGTGCAGATAAAAGGAACACACTGAGCAAGGCTTGGTGTGGAAGCAACCTTGATTGCCACCAGTTTTCCCTCTAAACTGTGGAGTGTTGTGAACAAAAGCTCTGCTTTGTGAACCAAAAGATCACTAGCAATAAAGTTGTGAGCAGGCCTGATTTGACTATTGTGTACATTCGTTTTTTAGAACATTAGTACCATAATCTTTTTATAACTGTTACCATAACATTTTATAGTGTACAGTAGCCCCTTAAGTAGCACCTTAAAGACTGGTAGCACCTTCTAGGGTTGTCAACCTCCAGGTAGAGCCTGGAATTCTCCAAGAATTACAACTGATCAGCAGATGGTACAGATTGCTTCCCCTGGAGGAAATGGCATCATGGGAGAGAAGAATAAATGGTACCACATCCCCACTGAGCTCCTTGTCAAATCCCCAAATTCCTCCACTCACAGGAATTTTGCAAGCTGTCGTTCGCAACCTTGATTTTAAGCATTCAGTTTTGTTAGTCTTCAATCCCTGGCATCAGTTGAAATTATCAGGTGATATCGAAGTCCTCTGCCTGAGACTCTGGGGAAGCACTGCCTGTCAGAGTAGACCAACAGAGTAGATCTTCATAAAACAACAGTCTAAGTATAAGGCAACTTAATGTGTACTGTGGCACACACCTTAAGAAATTCCCTGTGAAGTCATCTGCTTCTTTGGTCTGGTAAAAACATTTGTATGCACAGGAGTTTTTCCTGGTTACTGTTACTGTGTAGAATCATAAGTTGGAAGGGATCTCTGG
>NW_015170343.1:264704-288500 GCF_001447785.1 Gekko japonicus | reverse complement strand
ACAGAGCAAATAGCCTCGCTTCCCCCCTCGTTGTCTTGTGCGTGTGACCGCAACCATAGATCCCCAGATCCCCAAACATTATCCCAGGTATTGTACTGAAGCACATTCCTAATGAGGTTTTTTATTTATTTATTTTTTTGGCATTAAGACTACGACCCTATGCACCTTTAACTACCAATAAGGATTATGAATGGGATTTCTGTGTAAATATGTATAGGATCAAAATCTATATCACCTACTCTAGTACTTTGGAATTGTGAGTTTGTGACTTTTTGTCTGGTTTGCTTTGTTCCTCAGTGCGGATTCCTCTGTGTGGATTTTTTTAGGCCTTAAGACTACACATCTGGAATAATCACGTATTCCTAGGGTAGAACAGTTACTAAATTGGAGGGAGGGCAGATGGAAAGCACATTAAAGGGACTTTGTCTAAGTCAGTATAACTCACTCACTGAGATGAATTCTTTGACCATTGTTTGAGCACTATTTCCCAATATGGCACATACCTAGGGTTGCCAGCCCACATGGGAATCCTAAAGTTGTTCTGGAATTACAGCTTATTTATGGATGGAAGAGATCAGTTCCCCTGGAGGAAAAGGCAACTCCAGAGAGCAGACTCTGTGGTATACCATTGTCTATGAGAAACTGAATTTTGAGAGTATTTCAGGAGGTGGTGGCAGCTACAAGCGTGGATGGCTTCAAGAGGGAATTAGATAAGCATATGGAGCAGAGGTCCATCAGTGGCTTTTAGGCACAAGGTATAGATAGGAACTCTCAGTGATGCTCTGTATTCTTGGTGCTTGGGGGGGCACTGCTGGACCTCCTGATGGCACCTGATATTTTCGGCCACTGTGTGACAGTGCCATTGGCCTGATCCAACATTGGCTTGTCTTATGTTCTTATGAGTAATGTCACACCCTTTCAAAGCTTCCTCCCTTCCCTAAACTCCCCCTTTCCCAGGTACAGCCCCAAACCTCCAGCCCCAAACCAGATTTGGCAACCCTACACCTACCTCATGTTTCAGGAAAGTGGACAAGGTCCTTGCCTGTTGGGGCTTCTGGTTCCCATCTTGAAGCAGTCACTGTAAAAAGACAGGTAAGCTTGTTCTGCTTGTGGCTTGTTTGGTTGAGGGTAATCATGAACGTGGCTCTCCATATCACCGACCTTACTGGCTGATTCTACATTGGGTTTTCCCTCCATTGTTTTACGAAACCCACATCGGAACAGAAATTCCCCTCTGCATCGCAGACTGCTTTCACTTTCTTTGATCACCAAATTTTATGGTACGCCTCACACTCCATGCCACTTTCGCTTTCTTTGATCATCAGGTTTTATGGTACCTTCTGCATAGATTTATGGCCGTTAAGGGGTGACTTTGCAATCAGTACGGCGTTGCCCCGAGGTATTAGAATGTGGTTTTGAGCAACACTTTTTCCTCACAGTTGAGAAAATGTGGAGTGAATGCTAGATGCAGAATTGCCCACTGTTAGCTCAGTCTAATTAGAGAGAGCCCCCACCTTTCTTGGATAAGCCCAGGGACTGGATTGTGGAGCTCTTTTCCTGTCCACACTCAGGAATCACCCTGTACTGGGCCATATAGGCGAACCCTGTGATTTCATAGTTCTCTTGATCAAACTTTTGCTTTGGGGGTGATTCTGTACACTTTGAGTGTTCACGATTTGGGCACAAAATAGATGGAATTTTGAGAGGGCAGCTGAAAGTGCAAAGATATTCCTCAATCATAACATGGAAAAGGATACGAAAACAAAAGTTTCTGCTCAGGTCTGTTGTGTTCAAATGCTTCCTGGATGCAGAAAATCAGTATCACAGAGTGGTTGAGGCCAGAACTAGGGTTGTCAGCTCTAGGTTGGGAAATACCTGGAGATCTGAGGGGAGCTAGAGCATGGGGAGTGTGGGGTTTGCATGGGGAGGGTGGGGTTTGGGGAGAGGAGGGGAGGGGAGGGGCCTCTAGAACAGCCATTTTCTCCAGGGGAACTGATCTCTGTTGTCTGGAGACCAGTTGTAATTCTAAAGATCTCCAACCACCTGGAGGTTGTCAGGCCTAGCTACAGTCTTTCCCCAATATGCTAGTTTCCTAAGAGTTAGAACTATCTGGGCTTATAGCACAGTGGGAGTAAGTGTTCACAAGTTACATTCCAGGCAGGAAGAATGCACGTAGGTAGGGTTGTCAGGTCCTCCCTGGCCACCAGCAGGGAATGGGGAGGGATAGGGCTGCCAGATCCAGGCTGGGAAACTCCCGGAGATTTGGGGGTGGAGCCTGAGGAGGACAGGGACCTCAGTGGGGTACAATGCCAGAGAGTCCACCCTTCAAAGCAGCCATTTTATCCAGGGGAACTGGTCTCTGTAGTCTGAGCTGTGATTCTGGTTGATCCCCCGGTCTCACCTGGAGGGTGGCATTCCTACATGCATGGGATGTGGGACTGAGGCCACTGGCCTTGCACCTTTTATCTGTATACATTCATATAAATCATGAACACAAAATTTGAGTTTATTGAATAACCTTTGAATGCACGATCAAGAATCCTGGCAAATACAGGATCCCAGTTGTGTGTAAAAAGCTACACACTACAATGGTCTTGTTCACAGTCATATCCTACCTCCTCCTACATGTATTCATCCTACTGGAACATATCTTATGGACAGTCCTTATATCATAGCTTAGTATTTCAAAATGCTAGGCACTTCGGAAGAATCACACTGTGAAAAGTTCCCCGAATACTGAATTTTTCTCCTGGTTTTCTCCTGGCCGAATATCTTTCTGCTCAGGTCTGTTGTGTTCAAATGCTTCCTGGATGCAGAAAATCAGTATCACAGAGTGGTTGAGGCCAGAACTAGGGTTGTCAGCTCTAGGTTGGGAAATACCTGGAGATCTGAGGGGAGCTAGAGCATGGGGAGTGTGGGGTTTGGGGAGAGGAGGGGAGGGGCCTCATCCGGGTACAATGCCATAGGGTTCACCCTCCAGAGCAGCCATTTTCTCCAGGGGAACTGATCTCTGTTGTCTGGAGACCAGTTGTAATTCTAAAGATCTCCAACCACCTGGCGGTTGTCAGGCCTAGCTACAGTCTTTCCCCAATATGCTAGTTTCCTAAGAGTTAGAACTATCTGGGCACAGTGGGAGTAAGGGTTCACAAGTTACATTCCAGGCAGGAAGAATGCACGTAGGTAGGGTTGTCAGGTCCTCCCTGGCCACCAACAGGGGATGAGGAGGGATAGGGCTGCCAGATCCAGGCTGGGAAACTCCCGGAGATTTGGGGGTGGAGCCTGAGGAGGACAGGGACCTCAGTGGGGTACAATGCCAGAGAGTCCACCCTTCAAAGCAGCCATTTTATCCAGGGGAACTGGTCTCTGTAGTCTGAGCTGTGATTCTGGTTGATCCCCCGGTCTCACCTGGAGGGTGGAATTCCTACATATATGGGATGTGGGACTGAGGCCACTGGCCTTGCACCTTTTATCTGTATACATTCATATAAATCATGAACACAAAATTTGAGTTTATTGAATAACCTTTGAATGCACGATCAAGAATCCTGGCAAATACAGGATCCCAGTTGTGTGTAAAAAGCTACACACTACAGTGGTCTTGTTCACAGTCATATCCTATCTCCTCCTACACGTATTCATTCCAAAGGAATGTATCTTATATACAGTCCTTATATCTTAGTATTTAAAAATGCTAGGCACTTCGGAAGAATCACACTGTGAAAAGTTCCCCCGAATACTGAATTTTTCTCCTGGTTTTCTCCTGGCCGAATATCTGCGTGATTAATGTCCAGATTCTGATTTTTTTAAAGTCTAATGACTGACTAATTAAATGTTAAAAGTCATTAGATGCAGAGGAATGTTATTGAGTTTTGCATTTCGGTTTTATTGGTCTTTACTACGGGCCGTAAAGGCATGCTCCGAGAGGAAATACAGCCGCTGTAACTTCATGCGGAGGCTTGGTGTTAAATAACTATTAAAAGCCATGGTAACAAACAAGGAATTATAGGTAAGTGCATCAACTACAGAACAGAGGTCCAGAGTCAAATATCCTTAAGCTCTCTTATTAGTGCTGAGAAAGAGCAATCTCTTCAGTGGAAAGACTGTGACAAGCTCTGAATTAAAAGAAGCCTAGTTTTGATTTCCCCCCTCCCCCCCACATTTTATTTTTGTAAACTATCCCCTTTTTTGCTGCAGTTCCCCATGTTTGCATTCCTGTACAGTGTTCCCTCTAAGCTGAGTTAGTGTAAACTAGCTCACAAGCTTAATGCCAATAGTTCACAAAGTAGAATTTTTGCTCACAAGACTCCACAGCTTAGAGGGAACATTGTATCCTGTCTGCAAAAAACCTGTAAGGAGGTGTCATGTGCGGAGTTTGGAAGGGGAAAAAATAACAACACACCAAACTCTTTCAAAAGACTTTAATGCAATTCCCCCCCCTTGTAATGAAATCTCTTGAACAAGACATCTGTCATTGGTTTACATTATCATTAAATCACCTACGCCTTATCTGGAGGGACAGCCTATCTTTAGTGTGATTGTTGCAAAAATGAACATTCTATTATCAGCACATTAGCTCCTAGGAGCTCCAAAGCACTTAAGGAAATGGAGTTAGTTTTTTTTTTTAAATCCCAAAATATCTGCTACTCGGAAACGCTCCACTTCATCCTGAACCAAGCAGACTGAAATAATTCCATAGATGCCTAGTGAAAGAGGGTGAATGACTGGGACCAGTGCAGGACTTTTCTGGCTCCTATCTGACCTGACTCGACTCCAGCTACCAACCATTGTTCAAAAGCCACTTTGCCCCTGAATCTTTCGATACCCCTACACACAGAAGCCCTCTGCAAATGTTACGGTGGCATTCCATTTACATGATGTGGTAGCATGCCAGTCACATGTATTGGGAGCACACAGGTCCCCATGATGTACCCAGTACACACAATCCCATTAACAGTGCCTTTTCCATGCAGATACAGTTTCCATTCATGCAAAACACAGTCCAAGGTTCACATGGAAAACCGATGCATTGCCCAATGCACACACTATGGGATCATGTGCATCATGCTTCTGTAGCGAGTGGCTGGCATTTCCTTGCAATGAATGAGCAGAATCCCACTGCAGCAGATTTCCATAGAAACTTGAAACTTGGTGGAAATTCTCCTAAGCTTTTCCATAAGAGCCAGTTTGGTGTAATGGTTAGGTGCACGGACTTTAATCTGAGAAAACTGGGTTTAATTCCCCACGCCTCCACTTGCAGCTGCTGGATGACCTTGGGCAAACCATAGTTTTGTCAGAGCTGTCCTTGAAAGGGCAGTTCGTGAAAGAGCTCTCTCAGCCCCACCTACCTCACAGGGTGTCTGTTGTGGGGAGGGGAAGGGAAAATAGTTTGTAAGCCACTCTGAGACTCTGAGGTGGGGTATAAATCCAATCTCTTCTCTCTCTTCTTCATAAGTCTGTCATATGAAGGGGTGTGATCCATCACCTGTGATGTGATCCATCACCTGGAATCTAAAGTGGCCCAGTCCAAGCACAGGTTTACCTTGGCAACAAGAAGTAGGCCTCTGTCTCACTGAGTCTTTCCTCCCAATATCCTTGTTCATTGTTCGCTGGCACCTCTGGTGCCAGTGGAAAGAAATGGGGAGGGGCTGGAGCATGTGCTGACATTTCTTCCAGGAAAAATTGAAGTGCCATGGTGGACATTCTAGCATTTTAGAAAAACTCTATGATAAAGCCATATATTTTTTTTTCTAAATGCTAGAGCGTCTAAAGATGTCACTTCTTTTTTTTTACAGGAAGTGACATCAGAGTGCTCACACAACAGACCCCATTCCCCCAGTTTCTCCTGGGGATTGCCAGCTGTGGTTTGGCAACCCTAGTGCTCCATAAGTAGCAAAGTTACCAGAACACCCACCTGGGATGCTGAAGAGCCACTTATCTGATGAAAAGGAGGAGTTGGAGATTGGATTTATATTGCGCCCTTCACTCAGAGTCTGAAAGTGGCTTACAGTCTCCTTTCCCTTACCTTCCCCACAACACCCTGTGAGATAGGTGGGCTGAGAGAGCTCTGAGAGAACTGCTCTTTAAAGAACAGCTCTGAAAGAACTTGTGACTTGTGACTCCGCCTCCAGCTGCATGTGGAGGAGTGGGACTCAAACCCGGTTCTTCCAGATTAGAAACACCAATGACAATCCTCCCATTTGCTCAGAGGCCAGATCCCTCATTGCCTTTTCCATCTTATTAATGGGGGAAAAAAAATGTTTTGCTTCTTCTTCAAATTTTTTTAAAATCTATTTCATGCACACCTATGCATGAAATTGAAGCATTGTTGGCAGTTACAACTGCCAAGTCTGAAACATTTTCTTATCCCTTAAAGCTGATTTTTGCCAAGGCAAAAGAGAACCTCTTTAAAAAAGGCACATTTGCAATTTTGGTATGTAATCTTTCCCACCGGCAGTGGGTGGTAAAATGCATAACAGCCTCTTTTAAAAATGCACATGTTTCCTTTGAGGTGTTGTTGTACTGGGAGGGGGGGTATCATAAGAGGGGGGAAGTAGCTTTTCTTAATGCATGAAATTTCATAACATGCAAGGTTTGCTGCCTATATAGATCAAGAAAAGCTTTAAGAGCATTTTAATGCTGGTGTCTCAAAATGATCTCCTTACCAATAATGGATTATGCAGATAGTAAAAAGAAAGCACCGCACGGGGTACTATAAGAATTAGATATTCCACATAATATGCTAAAAAGATTTATTGTGAACGTGGGATTCCACAGCACATTAGAACGCTGCAGCTTAGAAGTTCTTTTCCCTCTGAGAAAAGAAAGAAGTTAGAAATCGGAAATGATCATAAACACGAGAGGTAGAAAATTAACTTCGCTGTACTCCTGAATTATCTCTAATAAATAGGAAGCGTAAATACAAATGGCTTTAGAACATGTCAGCTGCCAATTTCAGACGCAGCTTCCTATCCGGCTCCGGGGGATGCTGCTTCAGACGAGGGAGGCCTTGGGGGACGAGTTCAAGTTTCTTCATCATGTGGAACTGAAAGTGGAGTTCTTTGGATCTGTGTGACCTTGCAACTTCGTCGTTTCATCATTAGACATTTTAGTGTACTAGCAGAGCAATCCTAAATGGAGTTGATACCCTTTTGAGCCTTCAGTTGGCTTAAAAAGCAGAAACTCTGCTGACAACTGCAGCATTAGGTATATCTTACTGGAGAAGACGCCATCATAAAGATGTTTATTAGGGTTACAGTGGCACCGGTCACACGGGCCAGAAAATGCGGGGTGAAAGCATGGCTGTTTGCCCTGGAGCAAACTAACGCACGGCTGTGCGATCAGACATCCCCTCGAGGTTCCGTTGAGGTCCCGTAGTTAGAGGGGAGATACCGATCACATAACGCAGCAAAGAAGCGGCATGGTGCAGCAAACGGGGCTGTGTTTTGGTTTTAAACTGAAGTGTGCGCATGCGCCATTGGATGCTTGTGCGCATTCCGTGGAGACTTGGAAAAAACCTTTTTGCATGTCGTACCCATCCCGCACCCACAACCCCCCTGCCTGCTCCATGGCCTTTCCCTTGAGTCCCCGCATCGTTGTCACGCCCCCCCTCGCCCCCAGCACTCGTGCCTTGACCAGGAGGTGATGCCAGCGTTGCTCTTCCCAGGAAGGTGCGGGGGGGGCTGGCTCGTGCGAAGCTCTCTCTCCCCCTCCCCCACAATTACTTGTCTGCTCTTCTTTCCTCTTCATCTGAATTGCGCTAGAAGAGAACGGCGCGGCTGGAAAGGGAACCCAGGGGTGGGGGGAACACACCTTTTTGTGAGGGGACATGGGTGGGCGCCGGATGCCACCGGAAACGTGATCAGACGCCTGCCCTTGCCCCACGGTTACCAGAAACTAGTACCTCAGAGGCACTAGTTTTTAACTGCGCATCTTTGGAGGGAAGCCTCGGGTTCGCCATGGGAGCTCTACGCTTCCCAGATGTTGCGGTATGATCGCGCCCAGAAAATCCGCCTATCATCCGTCTCAGTAGCGTGGCTACTGCTCCGTGTGACCGCAGCCAGTGGTCCTCTGTGTAAAGGACATGTCCTCTTTTGGGCTCTTTAAAAAAAACACAGATGAAAATGTCCTCTTCTGGGGTTGGAGTTGACCTTAGTCCGGTTGCTTTTTGGCACCTCCAGAGCGGCACTGGTTCTTCTGACCACATTTCACTGGTTCTGCTGCTGGCCTTGCAAACATGTCCCCTCCCCACACTTAACTTTCTACTACAAAGATTCTCTGGGGCAATCTGCTGGGTTTGTTGTATGTGTGCCTTGATTTTCCCCCCACCTGTATGTGTGCCTTGATTCCCCCCCACCACCATTGGAAACAATGGAGGATGGGGGCACCCACTTTGGGTGCCCATAGAATTGGACCCCCTGGCCCAATCTTTTTGAAACTTGGTGGTTCTTTGGGGAAGTGAATCCAGCATGGACACTGAAAATTTGGTGCCTCTACCTCAAACGTCTGTGGCCCCATAGGGTATAATGGAGCAAAAAACCCTGGGATTCTGGAATTAATTCAGGATTGTCTCATTGGTAAGCCAAATCAGATCAGAGATCAGGCTTAACTAATGCCTGAATCATGCCAAAAAAAGGCATGATTCGGGTATTCTGCTCAGAAACACCAAATGTACATCCCTTTTAAATAGTGGGGATATTTAAATAGCCGCCCTGAGCCTGCTTTTGTGGGGAGGGTGGGATACAAATTAATTAATTAAATAATAAAATATTTAAAATGAGATTTGTCAAAGTCATGACTTTGAAGTAGTCAGTCAGGAAATATGCCCCCCCTTTGCTTTTCAATATATGAAATATCGGGTTTAAATATATAAATAATAAAAAATATTTAAAATGAGATTTGTCAAAGAGATTACTTTGAAATAGTCAGTCAGGAAATATGTCCCCCCTTTTTTTGCTTTTCAAAACATGGTAACCCTGCATATGAGTGGGTTGCCAGCTTTGAGCTGGGAAATACCAGGAGATTTTGGGGGTGGACCCTGGAGAAGGAGGGGTTTGTGGAGGGGCAGGACCTTGGTGGGGTGTAATGCAATCGTGTTCACCCTCCAAAGCAGTTATTTTCTCCATGGCAACTGATCCTTGTTGCCTGGAGATTAGCTCTAATTCTGGAAGATCTTCAGGCCCCATCTGGAGGCTGGCAAAAATGGCAGACCAAATGTATACCCTACCTTCATGTATATCCTGTTTTTCTTTCCAACAGGGAACCAAAGCAGCTTAGATCATTCAACAACCCCATGATGTAGGTTAGGCTGAGAGGGTTTGACTGGCCCAAGGTGTCCTGATCTTGGGCCTAAGGCTGAGGAATGAGTAGCCTATAGGCCTCAAGAAAGCCTCTCCCCCACTGGGAGACCTGGGGCCCTGCTGGAATTTTCCTTCTAGGCCTACATTTCCCTTGTACCCTCTCTGTGATTGGACAAAGCTGAAATTGGAGAAAAAAAGAAAGCCAATCACCACCAAGGAGGATGGGCCTTAAGAGAAGTAATATAAGCCTCCGCTAGGGTGTTCTTCTCCCAGGAGTTGCATTAGGGTTGCAAATTGTCAAGGACCCAATCCTGGATCCCTCTGAGATGCCACCTCTTGAGTAAGCAGGCAGTGTTCAGAGCCGTGGTAGTATGCACACAATAAACTAGACCTTGGTAAATGTATGGGCATTTATTAAATATTTAAAGAACAAATTATCTCAGCAGCACAATCTTGATAGTGTTGCCGCATAAAAACAAGAAAGCTAACTTTTC
Organism: Gekko japonicus; assembly: GCF_001447785.1. Lineage (NCBI taxonomy): Eukaryota > Metazoa > Chordata > Lepidosauria > Squamata > Gekkonidae > Gekko > Gekko japonicus. The sequence goes on along the minus strand of NW_015170343.1, from coordinate 278,710 downwards.
TATCCAACACACTGATACCTGATATTAGATGGCATACTTTTAAAGTTTCAGAGTCCAAGATAGAGGCTTACGCATTTTCTATGTAGCTCTTCACTGCAACAAAGCATGGCACAGTCTAGACCTCTGTCCTGCAGAATCATGAAGTTAGCATGTCTTCTCTCTGGTTCATGACTCAATTATAGTCTTTTGTTTTCTGGCATCAAGTGGTGTTCCAAATCCAATCAGGACACAAGTTCGCTGGAACCCTCTAGAAGATTACAACATCGCTCCTGCTCCCCTCTCCCGTCTAGTGGACCACAGGTTCCCAAGAAGAGCCAATTATTTATTTATTTATATATTTATACATTCCATTTATAAACCTCTCTAACCTTTTTTGCCGGTCTCTGAGCGGTTTACATATAGTTCCAAATTCCAGTTCACCTAACTAGAGCCACAATGTCAATGGGGTAGTGTCTGCCTACCAGCACCCCGGGCTTGTTGGTATCCGGCTTCCAGCTTCCTCCCGTGGCTCTGGATGTCGGCGTTCTTCTGGTGCCCTTCTGGAGCAGGTCTTCTGGGAAGCTTCCTCCGGCAGGCCTCGTTCTGGCGCACAGCCCCGTGTCAGTTGCAGCCTCGGCTAATGTCCTTGACGGCTCCTGCTGTGCCGCGCCACATGTCACCTCGCTCTCCAAGCCTCCGTCTCTCTGGGCTCCGCCTCTGACATCGCTCTCCAAGCCTCTGCCTCCGACGTCGCTCTTCCAAGCTCTCCAAGCCTCCGCCTCTGACATCGCTCCGCTGGAACACCAGGAACTGCTCCGCTGCCATTGCCGCTTCCACCGTTGCCAATGCCTCGACCTCCCAAGGAGGAGGGTGCCTCCTGCCACCTAGGGGCAGGTACCCAGTTTATCTACTTGCCATTTAATGCTTTTGAACCGCTGGGTGGGCGGGAGCTGGGACTAAGGCCAGGAGCTCACCCCGGCCGTGGTGGGACACGAACAGCCATAATGGCTGTTCAGTGATGTTACTTGCAGGTGTTCTTACTGCCTGCGCCACCACATTCTCAACTCTGGCCTTGGAAGAGATAAGGATGGTGCAGTCAGGGAGGCCCAATTACAGCCACATGCAAGCTGGGGTAGGCCCTCAAATACTTCACATTAACCCTTTGGGAGGAAACAGGTGCTCTGCCTCACACACACCCCTTTAAAGAAACTGAAGTTAATGGTGATGTCGTGGACAAAGCATCTAGCATCTAGGCAAAGCAAATACAATTTATTTTACATACCTATAAAACAAACTAGATTATGGTTATTCTAGAAGCAAGATATAATAAGCAGAGCAACATATGCATTAAAGCAGGAACTCCTGAAAAAACCTTCTCAAAGCAGCACTCCCCCCCCCCTTGATGGGACAGGCTTTCAGCCACTATAATCGGACTGCCCTAAATGTGAGCAGTCTCAAAGCTGAAATCCTGCAGGCTTAAGGCCCACCTCAGAATCCAAGCATTGTTTCCCTTCATCCGATGGATAAAAGACAAAGGGTTATGGTCGGTTTCCACAAGGAATTTAACACGACAGAGGTAAGGTTTTACTTTATTAGGTGCCCTAATGGGGGCTAGTCCCTCCCTTTCCAGAGTTCAATGCCTGCTCTGATGGTAGCATCTTCCTGCTCAGATAAACAATGGGGTGAAGCTCCCCATCATCCCCCTTCTGTAATAACATGGCACCCTAGTCTCTCACTGAGGTGTCAGTTTGAACCACAAAGGATTTTTTATAATCAGGGGCATCAGAAGAGGAGCTTGCACTGTCTTTCTTTTTAGGGATTCAAAGGCCTGTTGACATTCAGGAAGAGCCAATTATCACATTCTCGACTCCTGCCTTGGAAGAGATAAGGATGGTATAGGTAGAGAGGCCCAATAATGGCCACCAGCAAGCCGGAGTAGGCCCACAAATACTTCACATTAACCCTTTGGGAGGAAACAGGGTGCTTTGCCTCATACCACCTTTATCCACTTGCTTGTTAACATGTTCAAAGTACTTCAAAAGGCTGGTGAACAGGGCTTCCCTTTGCAGAAGCTGTGCTATTTTCCCATAGCAGGCTTCGTTCCATAATGTGCCTAATAATTCTGTCTTTAATAACAGGTACTACTAGTTGACCTGGGACAGACCTTAGGCTAACTGGCCTATAATTTCCTGGTTCCCCTATGGACCCATTTTTTTAAAAAAATATATATATGGTTGGCATTTAGGGATGGGCATGAATCATATTTTTATAGTTAGTTTTGTGGTTCATTGCTGAACCATGACCCAAACCACAAACCCATATGAACTGGAGGTTGGTTCATATTGGTTTGTGAACCATTTAAAGTTTAAACCCCTTCTTTCTGCTCCCTGTGGCTTTTCGTGGGGAGCAGAAAGCAGGGGGCCATTTAAACCACTGCTTTCTGTTCCCCATGAAAAGCTACGGGGAGCATAAAGCAGGGGTTTAAATAGCCCCAAGCCATTTCACCCCCTGCTTTCTGCTCACCACCACTGTGGCATTAATTTGGGTATAAATTTTAATCTCTATGCCTACTAAAATATGTATCCTATTTGTGAAGGATGATGGTGCCTGGGCCTTCTCTTCTATGAAAGTGTTTACTATCATCCAGAGTAGGGATCTTTTTGAGCCTTCAGGCACCTTTGAATTCTGCCACAGAATGGGAAGCACAACAACAAAATGCAGGAGGCAGAGCCAACCACAAAATGGCTGCTGCAGTTTACCTTCAGTCACAATGTGATAATCCTCGTGATGTGGTGGCAGCTGCTGCCAAAGCAACGTTGTTTTTTTTAAAAAAAATCTCCACAGCCAATCAAATCTCCAATGGCCAATTAGAAGCCTCGCAGGGCAAAACCCCACCTGGCCTCATCTGCTTTCTAAAAACACTTCATGGGCACCAGAAAAAAGTATTGACAGACACCATGTTGGAGACCCCTGATCTAGTGATACCCTCCCTTCCATGTTTTCCTGTTCCATTTGCAGCTACAGAAGCAGGGTCTTCTCTCTGGAGGCACCTAACTTATGGAATTCTCTCTCAAGGAAGAATCCCTTGAGGATTTTCAATAAGTTGACTAAAACCTTTCTTCTCCAAGGGACATTTACTGGTTGCTGCTGGATATTGCAAATGGGCTGACATTTTATAACCCCTTCAAGCTACATGGAATACTTCTCACTTGCCAAATCTCCTCTGCTTGCATAGATGCTCCCCCTAAAAGTCACCCATACAAGTAGGGATGGCTTGATGTGCTGATATACCCCTTATTCTCCCTGGTCTCCTGGGAAGCAGAGATTCATATGAGATTTACTCTAAGCTGAGTATCTCCTTTTTGGAAGAAAGGAAAGGGGTATCAGCTAGCCAACTCATTTCCTACAGTTGTTATCTCTCCTGATTCATTTTGAGGAGGAGCTAGGAAGTTAGTTCTCAGACGTACCGGACTTTAATCTGAGAAAACCGGGTTTGATTCCCCACTCCTCCACTTGCAGCTGCTGGATGACCTTGGGCAAGCCATAGTTCTGGCAGAGCTGTTCTCTCAAGGGCAGTTGTCGAAAGAGCTCCCTCAGCCCTGCCTACCTCACAGGGTGTCTGTTGTGGGGAGGGGGAGGGGAAAGGAGTTTGTAAGCCACTCTGAGTGAAGGGTGAGGTATAAATCCAATCTCCTCTTCTCTTCTTCTAGAGCAAACACTTATTATTTGCACACATTACCCAACATAATTTAGCACTAGTTCTCAGAAAGGTAAATGGTGAATAAATGTAGGTATTATCAGTAATAAATAAAAGTAACAGCCCTGGGCTCCAGCAAAGACTTGGGCCTTTCATCTTTTTAAAGGTTAGTTTTAATAAAAGCATTATGCTCTGCCCAGTCTGCATTTTCCAAAATATCATGCCCTTGACAGACAGAATGCCAGGTAGAGTCCTTATTAAACAATACTCGAAGGGTTGCAGGTATAAGGTTAGATTTCAGACCTTTACCCTTTTGCAAAGTCCATGAATATTTCCTGCTCTCTTCAGGACAAGGATACGGATTACGACTGAATCAAAAGAGACTTGAGATTTTGCTCACCTCTTCGACCCATGTGCTGAAACTTTGCTTCAAAACTCTATTGGAATGGCTGGAAACATCACAACGCTGCAGAATTTCCTTGCCTATTGTGTGCCACAATGGAACCCAACTCAGATGATAAGTTTACAGGACCACTGTATGGACTGGCGAGCAATGGTCCCTCTAAACTGTGGTGTCTTATAAGCAAAAATTCTACTTTGTGAGCTACTGGCATTAAAGTTGTGAGAGAGTGATTTGGCTACTGCATAAATTAGTTTGTTCCGGAGCCATCCTTCCAGAGCGAAGACAAAAATGTGCGAGCCGGAAGCTAAAAAACTTTGAACTTGCTCACACTAACTCAGCTTAGGGGGAACGCTGCTGGTGAGGCCCCAAGCCCAGGAGACTGCTCCTACTTGTAATCAGTCCTAAGGTCTCTGAATTCATAAAGCACATGCAACACATACTCGTTCTCAGCTACCATCAATCCAGAATGTCAGTCTTATAGGTTCCTTCTTCCTGAAAGATGAGACAGCCCCCTCAGAGGGGTGGTGCTTACCAAGCGGCTCAGAACCTGAAATCTAACAAAGGTATTAGTCACAGGAGAGTAGTTCTCAGAAGGCTGGTTCAGACATTCATTCTACCATGAATAGGAGTCCTTATCTAACTGCTTGGAATCACAAGGGGAGCACAGCTATCGTATACCCTTGACCGAAGAATGGTACACTCCTTCTATCTTGGATGGTTGTCCTCTTAAACCGAGCATGCAGCTTTGGGAGGGACACACATGGAACGGTGAGGGAGGGCGGGGTCACCAGCCTAGCCAGCCAGATCAGCCGAATCAACCCTGGCGATAAAAGCTACTTAACCTTAACCTTAACCCCACAAGGGGTTCTAGTATCCATTAGTGCCCCGAATAGTTGAAGGAAAGGGCTGTGGCTTAGTGTCAAAGCATCCACTTCCTTTTTAAAGGTTTGTTTTTTGCTCTCTCTCTCTCTCTCTCTCTCTCTCTCTCTCTCTCTCTCTCTCTCTCTCTTTGTGTGTGCGTGTGTTTGGACCTGGAAGTCATGTTGACCTATGGCGACTGACCCTTACAGGGGGCCTGGAGGTTATACAGATAGGTGGCTGAATAAAGCCTGCCTCTGTCCTCCCAACTTGGTATTCCAAGGAAGTCTCCCATCCAAGTACTAACCACAGTCGACCCTGCTTAGCTTCCAAGATCTGACGAGATCGGGCTTGCCTGGGCTATCCCGATCAGGGGAGAGCATCCCCTTTCATTACAAAAGGTCCAAGTCCAATCCCTGGCCTCTCCAGTTAAAAGGTTCACAAAGCTAAGTCCAATCCCTGGCCTCTCCAGTTAAAAAGTTCACAGAGCAGCTGATGTGAAAGACCTCATCAGGAGAACCTGGAGAGCTGCTGCCAGTCAGAGTAAGCGATACCGGCCTTTATAGACCAATGGTCTGATTCAGTATAAGGTAGCTCCGTGTCTGTATAACGGACTGTACTCTCAGCTGAAGCTCTCCTCTTCTGCAAAATTATGCTTTACATACTCTAACAGCGTTAAAAGACAAGTTTGAATTGACATTGTTCAGCTATAAGCTCAAACTCTATACTGAAAGCAAAAAAAGAGTAACTTTTGCTTTAAAAGAGAGAAAAACCCATTGCCAGAAGAAACTGCACCTTGATAAGTCACCGTGAGAAAACAAGAACAGCTCTGTACCCTCGCTTAATGCGCCCTGATCTGATGGTATCAGTTCTGATCAAACACAACCTTCATCCAGACATAAATATAAAGTCTTCTGTGACACGGCAACTGTCACTTTAATTTTAAATGTAATAGCACGGATTATACAGCCCCAGGATCAAATATCCAACAAACACTATAAGGATCAACGCAGCTTTGCTGGAAAACACTGAACTGTAATTTGGAGGCAGCGTTTTGTAGTCTAGTCTATGGGCTATTGATTCCTCCATTGGCTCAAACTGAACATTTAAAGGGTTCTAAATAGCAAGGGATGCAGGCACCAAAAACCTAGGAAATAGTGTCAGCCTATCAAGAGAAAATATTATAGTTTAAATGGGCTTTAACGTATCATCGTCACCAACAAGCTTGCTGGGACTCGGGCTGGCATGAAACTTTGGCGTTTTAACCTTCTCCACCACATCTATGAGGGCAGAACATAGTATTCTTAGGTTGCGGTCACACATACTAAATAATCAGGGGTCATTTCATAGAAAAAGAGGTGGAGGAGCTCATTAGCATAGCTCATTAGCATAACTTATTTGCATATGCCACACCCCCTGACATCACCAGAAGTGTGTCAGAAGGCAACACCCACCGCTCAGGCACCACTGGACTGTTTTGGATTGCTAGCTATTGGAGGGGGGGACATGTGCAGATCTGTCCTCGCAGAGGAGGGAGAGCTTGTACCTGAATAAAACTTGGTCTTAAAGGTGCCACTGGACTGTTTTGGACCAGGGGGCTGGGGGGAGGGGACTCTGCAACTTAAATGGCTCTGGCCAAAGTAAGAACAAAAGGCTTACCATCTCACATCTTGCTAGAACATCATACGTAAAGGGACAGAGGCTTGGAAAGCCAAAAGGATAGGCATTTCTTTCTCTTGAAGGAGTTGACAACAGTTTTACACCCTAATTGTTTTACTGGGATATCAAAACCTGAGATAAGCCTGTCATCTTACCCAAATAGGCAGTCTCCTAATTAGTTGGAGGAATTAACAAAGGAAACAGAGCGAGAGGTGGGTAACTGAGATTCTCCACCTATGTATAACAGTATTTGTCCCTTTTAGAGAACTCTCAAATAAACTAGACAGATATTCAACTAGAAAGGTTTTTATTAAAAAGAAAATGAAAATAAACAAAAACATATACATACATAGGAACACACAGAAGAACTAACTAAGAGAAACAGGGAGGAAAGGGAGAGATTTTTAGGGAAGAGTGATAATTACCGATCTTGAAGAGGTCCATAGAAGCAGCAAGTTGAAGGGCAAAACAGCCATCATTTTGGAAAGTGAAACAGTAGACCCACAGGCAAGTGGGGGTGGTGGAGAATTCAAGAACATGCACACACTGCTTACATAAAGTAAGTGATAAATATCTACCCACTGACATTAAATGTTGTGAGAAGCCCAGTTTTCCTCCAGGAGCCCTTTCCCCTTTTCTGGGTAGGCAAGACCCCCTTCCTGATTTAAGTGCAACTTAATAGATATTTGTTAGAAGTGCCATTGAAGTCTTCAAGGTGTGGAGCCAAACCTGATCTGGATCCAGGAGCCTGGGTGCTTTTGGCATTCCTCTGCAACACCATTTAGTAGCTCTACAACCTTGACAGGGATCTCTGTGTGGCAGAAGATAGTGCTAACACCCTTTGGGAATCTACTTTATTCTAACACCCTTTTTGACCTCTTATGGCTCTGCTAGCAGTTGTTATTTTGAGAAAGGGGTTTCCTTCACTGCCTCACATCCCTGAGCTTGTAGAGGCTCCCAAATTGTTGTGTAAGTATGATATTTACTTTTTGCTGTGTATAGACTGTACTCCACTTGCTCCAGACCAGCAGGACCAACTTCAGCTCTCACCTCTAAGCTGCTTGGGACAAGTTGATACGAGTGGTAGTTACTGGTGGTGACAGCTCTTCAAACTTTTTTTTTTAACTTATGGCAGTTTATTGATTGTTTAATGAGTTAATTGGATGTTCTTGTTGGACATGTTTTAATTATATGTTAAGTATGTTTTAATTGTGTTTTTAATAGGGTTTCCAGATCCTCTCTGGAGGTGAAGGATCCCTCACTCTGGGGTCCCTTCCCACAGTACTGATCAGTTGGCTGGTGGGGGACTTAGTGAATCAGCTGGAATTCCTGGGCTACACCTCCATAGCCATTCCAGCAGTTAAAACAAATGGCAGGCCCACAGCAGGGCTCACCTGCCTTATTTCACAGGTACGGAATATATGAAGCACTATTCTCAGTTCCGCTCCCTCTCTCTCAATTGCTGTTTCAATTCAATCCACTGAAGTGAATCTAATTCTGATCAATGCTTACCTGTCCCCTCAATCTGCCAGTAGGAAGATTCTTGAACAATCGCTGCTCTGAGAACAACTGTGTGCAAACTTGGAACTGCAGCATCTTGATATTCCTTTCTTTTTTGGCTGGTGACTTAAACATCCAACTTAGTCCCTCTGATAAGGCTTTGATTAATTCTTTTTTTTAATGGCTGGTCCAATTGCAGTGGTATTTATAATTAATTGATCACAGTCAGTTACAGGTTACTTTGTTCTTTCTCCTCTCCCACTGCTTCACTTGACTAGTCTTATTTTTCGTTTTTTAAAAAGTCTTTGATTAATTCTAAATGGTGGCTGTTAGAGGTGAATAACCCCCCCACACACACACACACGTTATGTTAGGGAAGTGATCAGCAAAGAATCCAACTTACCTGGCTCCTGCAGCCAGATTTGTGCAAACCACTGTCAATGGTAACTCCTAATTTGAACCAGGGGGAGATTTATTTATTTACTTTACTTACCTTTCTTCCAGAGGCCACTGCTTCACTGATTATATGCAAATATCATCTTCCATCACAGAGAAAATATCCGCCTTTTCAAACTAGGGAACTTCTTGAGAGAGTGATAACTTGCTGTTACAGGCCCCGGTCACACTAGGGGGAGAGGCACGGCTGAAGTGCAGCTTTTTAGAGCTGCATCAAAAGAGAAGCGTGGCTGCAGGATCAGGCAGATCCCCCCAGCCACCGCGCAGTTCCTCCCCGGCATGATCAGATGCCGGGGGAAGCCACAGACTGGAGAGCAAGGCAAGCCCGCTGCGCATGCGTGTGCATGCACAGTTCGGCAGGACCTCACATGCTGCGGGAGAGACGGGCGCATTGGCAATCAGACGACCACCCCTGCTGCGTGGCAACTGGTACATAGTACTCTTTTGGTACTACCTTTTTGAGCTGCGTCTTCGTCCGGAAGGGACGGATCGGGGATGGGTTCGCGCCGCTTCCCAGATGTTGTGGCATGGTCGTGCCCGCTTGATGTGCCCCCGATCCGTCCCTCCCGTGGGGCAAATCCTCCTGTGTGACCGGGGGCACAGTTAACTAAAGGTTTCTATCCACCCTCAATAACTTCCTTTTTTTTTTCTTTCCTCCAGTGGTAGAAGAGATAAATCATAAGGTTAAAAAATATGAAAATTAGCCAGCAAGGAGAAGGCTATTCTATGGCTTAATGTCAATGACCCCAATTCAGTTTTAATAGAAATGAAATGAGGATTTGCGTGTTTAGGATCCAATGTCAATAGACAAAGTTAAAATGTTGATTAGCCCTTTAAAGGCTGGTAAGGCACCTGGGCCAGATTTGACTCCTCCTGACCTTCTAAAAGCCGGTGTTGGCCGGTGGTCACCTGTAATTGCTGCCTTGTGCATGGCAATTTATAAAACATGGGTAATAGCTGACCAGTGGCAGCAGTCAATAGTAGTGCCCACTTATAAGAAATGGGCAAGAAATGACTCTGCTAATTGTCTCCCTATCAGTCTTCTTTTGGTCTTGGGTAAATTATACACCTCCAATCTGTTGGAAATATGTGTGTTGCAAGGTCTAAATGTATAGTGTTAACGTGTTTGCCTTGTGTGCTATTGTTTAGACTGACCTGGAAGGGAACCTGGCTCAAAGCCAATGGGGAGAAAGCCCAGGAAACTGGAGTCTATTTACTAACAATCATTGGTTAATGTATTCAGGTGATTTCCTTCTAGGGTCAAGAAGAAAGAGGAATCTCCATTACCAACCATGTGGTCAGTCTGTCTGTTGTTGTAACAGTAAGGATGTAGTCTTAAGTGTTTGTTGTTTTGTAGATTTCCTGTGTACCCTTCCCTTTAGAAATAAAGATTTTTACATCCAGTGAACAAAGATCCATTGCAAACTCTGAAGATCTAACTATTTTTTACCAAATTTTCCTATACGATCTACACCTCAGACTGGATAACTATGTGGACAACTCAGATTCTGGTCACAAAGCAGATTAGCTTTTAAAAATGGGCTCTGTATTGCACCATATATTGATTTTGTCTCACTGTTTTTGCAACCGGAGTCGTGAACCCTTTAAATGCCTTCCAGGTGAACTTGCCACAATCCCTTTAAATGCTTTTTTTCTTCCTTTGAAATTTACTAAAATCTGAAACATTCTAATTTGAATATGACAGTTTACCTCAAACTTGAAAATCTGAATAATTACATTTGACATGTCCCGATTTCCTTTCATTTCCATCAAGTATCAAATTAAAACATCTTGTAACTGTCAAATACTAAATACTGTACTATTACATGCCAAATACCAAATACCATTACATTTCAGTTACCAGATATTACACATAACAGCTGTCTAATATCAAATATTGAACTCAAATACCAGGTATCAAAGACTGACATAAAACATTCAATCAGAATTTGGCAAATACAAGAATGCAGAGAGCTGGGGTGAATATACAACTTCAAAATTTTCACCTGAAACTGAGAGGAAACTGATGTTCTTTTTACAGATTTTGTTCCCAACTGGATACAAAACTGGATGCAAAAAGGATGTTCCAGTTAAAACTAGTCCAAGCGCAATTCCTCTTGGGGTTCATGTGGGGGCAACTAAGACTACTGGCTTGCAGGCTGCAAGGATCAGGTGCCAGAAGTCTGACAAGGCAGTGTTGTTCGGTCCAAGGTAAGGGTCCAGAAGTCAGGCAAAGCAGATGTTCAGTCCAAGGTCAAGTGTCCAGAAATCAGGCAGAGCAGATATTCAGTCTAAGGTCAGAGGTTCAGAAGTCAGTAAAGGCAGAGTTGGTGGCTTAGTGTCTATCATACATGTTGTGTCCATGCCTAACAGTCTCTCTTGGCTGGTTTTATAGCCCCATGCCTAAGGGTCATGCTTGCAACCAGTTGCTCAGAAGTAATCCTGCAACCTCTCATCTTCATTATCAAGCAAGCAGCTTGATAATGGTGTTAGGCCAGGAGGCATGCACTTTGCTATCTTGTCTGTAGCTCTGTTTTCAGCCTCCATCTGTGGTGGTCTAAGTGTGTAAGTGATACTGCTAGGCTGGGAATGGGTAACTGATGTTCACCTGCTGAATCAGGACTGGAGGGTGTCAGTGTCTCTGCACCACCTGTTGGCTTTGAATCCTGATAACCCTGCAGCTCATTTTCTTGCTGCTCAGCTTCTGTTAACTCAAGGCTAGCTACACAGGCGTCTTGTCTGTAGCTCTGCCCTCAGCCTCCATCTGTGGCACTTTAAGGCTGTAAGTGATACTGGTGGGCTGGGAATTGCCAACTGAGGTTCATCTGCTGAATCAGGGCTGGAGGCTGTCGGTGGTTATGCACCAGCTGTTGGTTGTGAATCCTGACAAGCCTTTAGCTCATTTTCCTGCTAATCAGCTTCTGTTAACTCAAGGATGGCTACATGTGACTCTTCTCCTCCTAAGGGGTCTTCCTCTTCTGAGGAGTCCTCACTATCGTTGAGCCCTGGCTGACTCACAACACTAGGCTTAGTTTCCAACACAGTTAAGAGGAGGTGGGCGAAAAAAATTAAAAAGCCAGCATCCTCTGTGCCACTACATCACAACCAGTTACACTCTGTAAGTGATAACGGATAGCTCTAGGAATCCCTGTAAACCATATGGTTTTGCCCTAAAGTTTCTGGCAACTCCTAGAGCTACCCATTGTCACTTAAAAATTGTACTCAGAACTGACATAGTGACATTGCTGATATCACTGACATCATATGCTCCTCATGTCTCCATCCCCCCCACCCCTTGTTGCCAGGCTTGGCCTTTGTTGTTGTTGTTGTTGTTCAGTCGCACAGTTGAGTCCGACTCTTTGCAACCCCATGGACCAGATCACGCCAGGCCCTCCTGTCTTCCACCGTCCTCTGTAGTTGGCTCAATTTCATGTTCGTTGCATCTATGACTTGGCCTGGCAGCCCTAGAAGCATCCCAGTGGATCCAGGACCAATAGGGGAGCTGAATTTTATTGACTACTTTATTTTGTCTATCTAAATTATATTTTGCAATTCCCTGTCAGCCACTTTGATTACCCAGGGAGAAAAAAAAATGGAAAAGGATGCTGATCACCACTTTGGGGTCAGGAAGCAATTTTTCTCCAGGTCAGTTTGGCCAGGTATCCTGAAGAGGGTTTTTTGGTCATCTTCTGGGCATGGAACAGGGGTCACTGGGGGTATGTGGGGGGAGGTGTTTGTGAATTTCCTGCAATGTGCAGGGGATTGGACTAGATGACCCTGGAGGTCCCTTCCAACTCTACGGCTAGATTAAGGGGATACTATATTCAGACCTCGGCCCAGAAGGATGCATTTTCCAACTCAATGACTCAGTTGCTAGAGCTAGGCTAGGGTTGTTAGCTTCCAAGTGGGGACTGGAGATCTCACAGGATTACAACTGATCAACAGATATCAGTACCCCTGGAAAAAATGGTTGCTTTGGAGCATGGACTCCATGGAATCATACCCTGCTGAGGGCCCTCCCCAGACTCCACTTCCAAATCTTCAAATTCCCCAGTCCAGAATAGGCAACCCTATACTGGATAATCTAGAAGCTTTAAAGCAGCAGACAATAGGCTGTATTCTGTTGACTAAGCAAAGGCAGAAAGCCAGCCTGCTGATATCTAACCAGGCAGAGACTTCAGGCCTGCTGCCACCACCCTAGTGCAAAATTCTGTTTCCTTTCCATGCCTGAGGAGACCCCCAAAGCCTAAATGCATTTAGAAACTCAGGTATCACAGTACTTTTCAATAAGGAAAGTAATTTAACTTGGAACGGATCACATGTTTATTCTACCCAGGCTAAGCTACAAAGCCTTCCACACTGAGATCAAACAAAGATGGTCAAGAAAATAAATTGTAAGTTTGGAAACCAAATACACGTTCCTGTCACAGGATTTCATGTTAGCATATCAATCTGGCTGTTTGGATCTACTGTTCATCATCGTTGCCAGTACGTTGGAACCTTCCTCCACAATCTGTTCCACTTCCATAGACTTTCTGTTTGGACTACATTATAAAGTCTGACTTAGCCCTCAGCATGTAAACAACAGAACTTTGATTAAAAGGAGTAGGGGAGTGCATATAAACTCATTGTACATTACTGTGCTTGCACAGAAATATGGTGTACCTTTTTCGATTTTTTCTTTTTAAAATTACATGGTTTTAGTGCTGAGAGTCAGGACCATAGATCAGTTGAAACTTGCAACATAAATTCAATGGTTTACAGATGTCAAACTCGGACTCTCGTTTGCCATGGCTTATGGGGATTCAGGGCCCACAAGGGGACGGAAATTATGGGGGGGGTATGAGTGTGACAATGTGAGAAAAGCTCTGTTGTCGTGGCGATGTAACTCTTCCTAAGAAGCCTCCCTTCTCAGGGATGACCTTGGACACTACCTGTGTTTGCTTCACTGTCAGAGATAACATAAAGATGAATTTACAGGTGGGGGATTTGGAGCATGCGAAAGCTAGGTGAGATTACTATGAGGTGTGATTGGACGGGATCTAAGGGGGGGTCATTTGAACTAACTATAACTGGGGGTTTTGGTGCCAGAACCTTAGTTCTGACACAGTACTAGTGTCAGCATGGAACATCTTTATTCTTAAATAAACAAATCACTGCCAGAGAGGTCATCTGACAGGAATGATAGGCACCCTGAACTTCTGTAGCAAAGGTCAGGTGAAAATATTTTAAATAAATCTATGACCGTGTCACCCCAAGTTCTATAGAATCCTAGTAATTTTTTTTGATGTGGTAAAAAGACAAATACATCTTAGTTTTATAAGAAATGTAAGAAATATATCCATGCTTCCTATTACTCGGGGCCATGGACAGAACCTCAGAGCTGGATTTATGGTAAAGTATTATGGCTGTGGTCACACGGAATATTAGCCACGCAAAAGAGACGGAAGACAG
>NW_015170343.1:263352-263522 GCF_001447785.1 Gekko japonicus | reverse complement strand
AATGGGAGAGGTGGAAACAAAACAAAACCTCCAAGAAAACCATCGGTTACAGCTGCAAATGGAAAAGGCCAACATGATTCTCAGATTCCAGGGAGTTCCTGAAACTGAAAAAGAAGATTTGAAGAAGACTCTGGGCGAGATTATTGCTCCAGTAACAGGCTTACCAGCGG
>NW_015170343.1:239823-263171 GCF_001447785.1 Gekko japonicus | reverse complement strand
GGAATTCAGTACCGGTGGGCGATCCCCGAAGGTGTCATCTTTAAAATTAACAATAAAAGAGAGAAGATTGACTCCATTTTTAAAGCCAAGGAATTCTTGAGACATCCGCTGGGATTGGGGGAAGAATCCAAAGATGAAGAAAACAAATCAAGTGACTGCTACCTCTGGAACAGATGAGGACTCTGTGGTAGAAACGGGTGCAGGAGCAATGAAAATTGTATACGATTTCAGAGATAGAAAACCGAAGTAAAGGCAGAAGGACTTCGAAAATCGCCTTTTGAAGTAAAGAAGATGCTCAGAAAGCTCTCTCATAATAACTAACGTATTATCATAGAAGCTGTGAAAAACAAGAACTTTACAAGTATATTGTTTTACTAATACTTTAATTACTATCATTTAGTTTAACATGGATATGATCTCCTTCTCTTGGGTTTTTAGTTAGTGTGGGTTTCTTTTCTTTATCCATAGTTGTAGTTCCCTTCCCTATATTTCTTTGTAGTTATACAGTCTTATGAAAAAATAATAAAAATATCCCTTCGGGGGTTTCAAAAAAAAAAGCAAAACATCCGGTTTGTGACGGGACGTGGACGGGCGCCAGATGCCCCCGGATACTAGTGCTCCCACGATCAGACGCCCGCCTGTGCCACGCGTTTTCCAGATACTAGTGCACTTTCCTTGGTACTTTTTAGCTCTGCCTTTTTAACTCTGCATCTTCAGCGGGGTGCCACAAGTTGGCCACGGGTGCGCTATGCTTCCCATATGTTGTGGTGTGATCGCGCCCTGAAAATTTGCCCGGCATTCGTGCCTTTCGCGCGGCAAATTCTCCATGTGATCGGGGCCATTCATATTTATATTTTCAGTGCCCTTTCTATAAGAACACTAAAATATTCTTTTTGTTCTACAGGGCCACATAAAAGGGTATCACTTAGAGCCTCAGCATATCATAATCCATTCCTGTATAAACTTGTAATGCTGTGTGAGAAGGCTGTGGTCCACACTGCAGGTATTTGTGTAAAAAAATAGCCACTTTGCTTTCTGAAAGTTGGTTTTATAGTTAGCTGCAGTTCTCACCTTTCTTTGGGTGAGAACAAGCTTTGGCCGAGATGACTTAGGTCAGGTCAAGTAAATATGTGACGCAATTGCACAGACACACCTTTCTTACATTTGACCAATAAGGAGATTTTTATGTAAATGTTGTTTAAGTTTTTGTAACCAATTATGCGTTCTGAATATTATTCTCATGATGATGATATGATGATGTCATATTAAGTATTTAACTTCATGTCTTTCCTGATTGCGCTCAGAAAGCAGTCAACTTTGATGGGTCCTTTGGCCTGACTGTTTTCATTGCAATAAAATACAAGATCTCCCTCCTCATTTTGACTTCAATCTTCTATTTTTGACTGGATTTTAATTTGTATAACAAAGGTGCCACTGGACTCTAAACGTGTTCCTCTTTCCAGTGACACTTGTCTTTTCACAATGTGACCAGTGTACAATAGCCTCAGCTTAGTCATTAGATGCTTACTTTATCTGAGCTGTTATACAAATCAGAGCACATTTTTAAAAGCCATTCCCCTGCTGTGTAAGGAATACTGTCATCAAGGGTGAGAGGACACAATTCCTGTTTGCTCTGTCATGCAAGAATCTCTTTGCGACTTCACCAGGATGTCGTCCTCTACTTGGTAAACTAGCAAAGGTTTCTAGGAGGAAAGAGCTATCTTACACTGTTCTACAATGACCTTCACTTGCCCCAAGTGAGACACTGACAGTGATGAATTATACCACTTGGTAATGGTGAATGATGTGGAAGTGTAAAGGGGAAAAAAAGGAGAAGAGAGATGTGGGTTGTTTGTTTTTTATAGAAATATAAGTAGATCTCCAAGCCCTCCTTATCGGCATCACCTTTTAAGTGGCTTTTAAAGACAAATAAGATCTCCAGGGCAGGCTATCTTTTTGTCTTTATCTTTGAAGGTATCTAAGAGGAAAGAACCTAGGGTTCTAGGTGGTCTTTACTCCTCCCTCCCCCTCAGTCTGCCACTGAGACTGCATCCACACATTGTTGAACTGCAGTATGGCTTCTGTTCCGTGTGACCGCAGCCTAGCAAAGGTTTCTTAGAGGAAAGAGCTATCTTACACTGTTCTGCAATGACCTTCACTTGCCCCAAGTGAGACACTGACAGTGATGAATTATACCACTTGGTAATGGTGAATGATGTGGAAGTGTAAAGGGGGGAAAAAGGAGAAGAGAGATGTGGGTTGTTCGTTTTTTATAGAAATATAAGTAGATCTCCAAGCCCTCCTTATCGGCATCACCTTTTAAGTGGCTTTTAAAGACAAATAAGATCTCCAGGGCAGGCTATCTTTTTGTCTTTATCTTTGAAGGTATCTAAGAGGAAAGAACCTAGGGTTCTAGGTGGTCCTTACTCCTCCCTCCCCCTCAGTCTGCCACTGAGACTGCATCCACACATTGTTGAACTGCAGTAGGTGGCCCAACATTTTTTGAACCTGTGGGCCCATTTGGAATTTTGACAACAGGGAGCGGGAGCCAAAACAAAATGCCTTACGTAGGCCGAGTTCAGACTGGCTGTTTGGCCCGGCAGTCAAATGTTTTAGGAGCATTTCAGTAGCAGATTTAAGGGGCGGGTTCACACAGGCACATCTGTCAGGCATCCCCCAGCCGTACTCAAACCGCCTTGTGCTGTTTCCCTCCCGAGTTTTAAAAGTACCAGGTGAAAGTGGTAGCAAACCGTGTGTAGAGCGGATTGATTCCGGTTCCCTGACGTGTGAACGCAAGTGCTGCTAAGGCAGGAACAACCCACAGTCATTGATAATAGGCGCTGGCTGTTTCCGTGGCAGGCACCCATGAACATAGGCGCATGCAGTGGAGCACAGAAACAGCCGCTAGCAGCCTGCCAGAGGTGGGCCGAAAGTACGAACACTCCCTTGCACTTCCTCCACAGTATCCTCCCGCTTCATTCGCTGCAGTGTGAACGGGTATACCGCGAACAAGCCGTTCCCAGTCTGTTCTGGGTCTTCTTTGCCACGACTCCCTAGCACTTCAAATTGCCAGTCTGAACTCGGCCATAGACTCAGCCTTGAAATATTAGAAAAGAAATAAATGACAGGTATGACAGCCCCCGGTGCTTTTCCACTCTCAGGCAGATTTTCCTGCCAAAAATATTTTTAGTTCTCCTCAATGACTGAGCCACCCTTCAGTAGCATGTATTTCTATTCTATTTTATAAGCTTTAACTGTCTCACCCTGTCACAGGTAGTTTAGGCTTATAACCCAGCACAGGAATTAGAGAGAATACAGGAGCTGTCTTGTTTTAAAATACCCTCATGAAATGGCACATGAGGCAAAATTAACTTTCAAAACAGAATAAAGTTTTTAATAAACAGGCAGGGAATAGATAAAAATGAGGAGTCCAAGTACAGTGGTTGTTGAGGACAAACTTTCTAATATATGTAGATTTGAATTCTTAAAACACACAAGAGAGTGTTGTTGTGGCTTATTTTCAGAGTTTCAAGATCTTTTCAATGAGAGGTGATTTGCTTAGTATATATTTCAGCTGTTACACAGAATTGTAAATATAATTTCTTAGAGAATGGTATTTGCTTATAGTTTCTAGATTTCTCCCTTCAGAGTTCTAGGTTTCCCCTTTAGATAATACAGCACTAACTCTGAGGTGTCTAAGCTCTTCCCCTTTAGTATAGACCAGGGTTCTCTTCCCAACCTCTTCCACTGGCAGGAAGTTATTTTCCTTGTCCCTAAGAAGCAATAACTCTTTTTACTAATTGTCTTGTACAGAAGTTTTCTCAAACTACCCAGACCTTCTGCCAAATCCTCCTCTAGGATTTGTTGTCTAGAAGGCAGTGTTGTAGCTTTCTTGACTGAGAATCTGAATTCTCCCTCAGAGTAGTTTTAATATATCTTAGACAATGGAGTTCCTCTTCTTCTCTATATAGAAGTACTTCTCTGACACTTCCCTGACAGAAAACACTGACTCCCAAAGTCTCTTCCCTCAGAAGCCAAGCCCTCTGGCTACTGATCCAGGTATTAGATTTCAGACAAAGACCAAAAGGTGAGTGAAACTTTTCCCTCCAGATCAGCTGCTTTATTTCCTCTCTAAATTGATCCTGGCCAAGGAGACAGCGAGTAGAGCAGCCAATCACATCAGCTCATCTCTCCAGGGAAGATTAACTCTTGAACTCCCTGACTTTCTGACACAAGCTGCATTTAAAAAAAAAAAAAAGCCTGCTTTTCTTTGCAATCTGTCAAATAAATACTTATTTATAAGGTTTCTATCCCACCCTTCTACAAGATTGTTTTGGGCAGTTATAACATAAGGATTAAAAATTAAACTCATTCTTTCATATGTCTTCTCTTATATGTCCCCGCACTCCAACTAGGGTCTACTGGTTGGCACCTTCTAGTTGCTCTCTCTCTTCAGGTGGCCCACCCGGCATCTACTAGTGCTTGTTTCTTTTGTATAGTAACTCCCACCTCATGGAACAGGCTTCTTGAGGAAGTGACAGGAACACCATCTTTAGAAGTTTCTAGAAGCTGGTGTAAGATTGTTTTATTTGTGAAGGCTTTGAATGAGATTTAAGCAATAGGCATTTTCTTCAGGAGGGCAGTTAATGGGGATAGACTGCATTTTTAAATAGTTTTAATTCTGTAATTTTAAGCTGCCCTCAAGAAAATGTGGGGCATACTTCAAAAGACAAAATAAATAAAGGTTTCAGCCTTGATGCATATACTACTAATATTAGTGACAGATTTCCTTCTTTACCATTCGGTGTGAATTTTCAGCACAGAAATACCATATTGCTGCTGATAACCAACCGAGAGCGTATAGCCCTAGAAAGCAGCATTTTTGTTACGTTACAAGGAACAGCCACTGTAATCTCTTAAACATCTGATAAACACTTAATCTTCCTTGCCCTCCTTTTATAAATTTGCCCAAGAAAAGGTGCTTTGACAGCATTTTGTTTTCCCCGAGTTTTCCAAGCCACCCCAGTTCCGCCGGGCTTAATCCCTTATCTTCATTCTCCAAGGGGTTTACTCCCTTCCTTCCTCTCCCCACTAAAAACCTGGTGCTCTCTCCTGATCTCCAACCTCACCTTATTCTCGTAATTGCACAAACTCCATTCCATTATCTAAACTTGTCTCCTAAAACATTCTGTATCTTATCTCCAGATTCTCTCTCAATGTCATCCCGGCTTGTGCTTTTGCCAGTCTTGAATATTGGATCACCAATGACGGAAAGGACGAGCATCGCGTTTATTAGATTTCCTTAGTGGGCTGTGTTGTTGCTTGGCCCGGTCCCCACCCCCACCCTGTCCCCACCAGTCACTGCTATAAATACTTAATAATCTCACGATTAAATGTCCTTGTTGCTTTTCATTTAAGTAGCGGCGCAGCAACCTGGACTTGGGGTGATTTAAACTGTATTATAAAACCGCTTCAGGATTAAGGAAGGATTCTGATTGACTTGGTAGATTCTTGTTAAGGGCTAGATTAATTCTACAGAAGCGCACAATTGGAAACTGCTAATTCATCTTATTTCAAATACAGTTTCATGCTTTACTTGCAGTTGGGTGGAAAGATTTTTTTTTGGGGGGGGGGAAGTAATCAGGCACTTTTAAGCAGGGTATTTGCTAATCATAAGATAACACACTCCAGAAGGATGAAAAGGCATTAAAGTAGTGCTGTGTAGTATGATTATCCTGTGATAAGCAGGCTGTCCGTTACACCTCAGTGCTTCTTGTTCATCCAGTTCAAGGTAACTTCCTGCGACTGTCAGAGCTGGTGGCCTGCAGGGTGGGGTTTCAGTAGAGAATCTAGTAGGCAAGGCAGCAAGCAGCTTGAAAAAAAGACTCAGGCTTGAGTTAACAGCTTTGTATGGCCATGTGAAACCCACTGGTACATTTCATCAACTTTAGCAGGGGAGTAAGGTTGAGCTGTCTTGGTGGTGTCTTAATGAGCTGAGCTTCTGTTCCTCCTAGAGTGTGCCTCCCCCCCCCCCCCCCGGCCACTGGGTTGGTGGGTCGGGGGGGGGGTAAGATTGCCAGCTCAAAGTTGGAGAACTCATGGAGATTTGGGGGTGGAGCCTGGGGAGGACAGGGTCCTCAGTGGGGTACAATGCTATAGGATCCATCTTCCAAAGCATCCATTTTCTCCAGGAGAACTAATTTCCGTAGTGTGGAGATGAGGACAGGTGTAATTCCAGGGGAACCCCAGATCGCACCTGGAGGCTGGAATCCCTAGTTCCTACTCAGTTTGCCGATAGGAGGGGCCAGAGGCATTTCCGCCAGGGGAGGAAAGTGGGGAACATCTGTATGGCAGCATAATGAAATCTGGGCCAAGAGTCGGTCCCTCCTTGGTTTGCCAGTATTTAGCCTGGGCGTGGCCAGATGCATGAGGCAAAGGGCAAGAGCCAAAGAGTCCTTGGCGCTCAGCCTTAGACACTGTAAGCCGTACCAGGAGGGGTAACCCAGGATGTTGGATTGCATGGGAGGGGAGGGCCTGTTGTTTATTTAAGCTGTGTTTTTGTAAATTTGTCAGACTCCAAATCCTGTGGGCCCGAATCCGCATCCTTTCTTCAACAAGACCAAGGTTTGGGCCTCAGGTCAGGGAAAGGAAGGGGCACTCTTTCACCAGTCTCATGCCAGTCCTTTGGCTGTAAAGGCATCACCTGGCCCCTCCATCTTGGCTTGCCTTGGGCCAGCCTAATGAAGGACTGACTGGGGGTAGACTCCCCCAGTGCCTTGTCTTAGGTCAGGCCTACAGTGAGTGAATGGAATCTGGGCCAATGGCCTCCCTGGCTGGTCCCTCCCCTCTCCTGCCCTGCCTGTTGGGAAAATAGTCAAAAATACTTAAATCGTTCAGAGTGTCAATGGATGAGTGAGACTGAATGAGGAGACTTTCTTTCTGTTTAAAAATACTTTATTTCTAAGGGTAAAGGGTATACAGGAAAACTACAAATAAACAAACCATCTAAGAGCTACATTTCTCCTGCTTACTTCTCAAAGCATAGTCACACACTTCTCCAGCAATGGTGGACAAACACCTTCTTCTCGACCCCTAGAAAGGAAGTCACCTGAAAACAGTAACCAATCATTGTTTGTAAACACCCTCAGATTCGAGGGCTTTTTCCACACTGGCTGTCTGCTTTCCAGGTCCCCTTCCAGGTCAGTCCAAACAATAGCAATGCAAAGTACACAAGTTAACCCTATAGTGGCTGGAATCTAAGACCTTGCAAACACATACATTTCCAACACTGCCCTCCTCTGAGATTGTTCTTCTGGCCTTCTCCTCTGGCCTCTTCCCAGGTGCAGTCTCCTGCCTAAGCCCCACCTCCCTTCTGAGCCATGCACCGGGCCTGCCGGACTCTGAGGCCACTGCTGGCACACTTACGGGTGTGGTCCCCCCTTGGTCCTTTCTCTGCAGCTCCTGGTGGGATGCCTGACTCAGCAGTGCCTTGGCAAGGTTGTCCCCTGCTGCAGTCCCCTCTGGAGCTGGTGAAGGCAGGGGTGAGGCCTTAGGGTTTCCGGGTTCTCCCTGGCCACTGGTGGGGAGCAGGGAGCGTAGGGTTGCTAGCTCAAGATCGGGAAACTCCTGGAGATTTGAAGGTGGAGCCTGGGGAGGACATTGACCTCAGTGAGGTCAATGCTGTAGACAGTATTAGGGTTGCCAAGCTCTAGATGGCACCTGGAGATCTCCCACTATTACAACGGATCTCCAGATGACCGAGACCAGTTCTGCTGGAGAAAGTGGCTGCATCGGAGGGTGGACTCTATGGCATTATATCCTACTGAAGCCCCTCCCCTCCCCAAATCCCAGCTTCCCCAGACCCCACCCCCAAAATCTCCAGGTATTTCTCTACACAGAGGTGGCAACCCACCATAGAGTCCAGCCTCCAATGCAGCCGCTTTCTCCAGGGGAACCAAACTCTGCAGACTGGAGATGAGGTATCATTCCGAGGAGCCCCCAAGTCCCACATGGGGGTTGGCATCCCAATGGGGTCTCTCCCCTCCCCTACCTTTCTAAGCCAGTATTTTTTTATCCCAATGGACTAGAAGCTGCAATGCCAGCTTCTGGCCAACTGCCATAGTGGCAGTGTAGGGCCATAGAAGAAGAGAAGAAGAAGAGGAAGAAGAGATTGGATTTATACCCTGCCCTTCACTCGGAGTCTCAGAGTGGCTTATAAATTCCTTTCCTTTCCCCTCCCCACAACAGACACCCTGTTACGTAGGTGGGGCTGAGAGAGCTCTTTCCAGAACTGTCCTTGAGAGAACAGCTCTGACAGAACTATGGCTTGCCCAAGGTCATCCAGCAGCTGCACGTGGAGGAGTGAGGAATCAAACCCGTTTCTCCCAGATTAGAGTCTGCAGTCACACTTAACCACTACACCAAACTGGCTGTAGAAGTCAAGCCAGTATTCCCCTTTGTTTATAAATAGCTGCCGTAGTGCGCATATTAAGGCACCTGGCCTCCCTGCCACATTGTCTGTTTCAAGACCACTGACACTTTATAGAGATGCTAAACATTGTGTTTTTAACATTATGATCCTCAAAGAAATACAACACAACAAGTCTATCTTAGAGGCTGGATTTTTTTTTTTAATGAAGTCGCTGTTTCAAGGCAAAGTCATTGAGGTCTCCCGATAGTCCCCTAATTAGGAAATGAATTATCTCATTCAGATGGAGACTATCTACAGGGACTGCAAAAAAGAGAACACAATTATGGTATGACTATCTATGCCAAGCAGTGGAATGAATGAATAAAGATTATTCTGTGGCTTTAATATTTGTAGGTCATCACTCTACACACCAGCCAATCGATAGCAAGAACAAAAAAATAAAATAAAATACCCATTTTGCAGTATCTATTACCCGTAGCTCATTTCATCCTAAGTAATTAACAATTTTATCTGCATCTGTTCTGCGATTGATTTCCCAAATAAATTCAGAAGCTACCAAAGTAGTTTGTACTCTGGATCCTTCATATCAAGCTGCTGAGACGTTCAATTCCATTTTCCGTAACGATCCACTTCTTCGGGGCCTCTGTCCCTCCCTTAATCCCTGGCAATTTCCAGGCCCATCTTTCTGAATGATTCTCATGTTTTGCCTGCATTTTTATATTCTTATTTAGATTCTTAATTCCATAACACAGAGAATGTGCATTGTTGATATGGACTGGGATTTCAGATAGCCCTATCAGACACACCCGAGAACCTGAGCTTGGATTTTGTGTCTTTGAATAGCATACTCCTCTACACCGATAACTGTTTTTTTAAAAAAATCCTTGCACTTTTAAACACCTCCTTGCACTATACACACACACACACACACACACACAATACATTTTATTGATTTTCAATATCTTGATAACAGGTTGTTCAACATACATGCATAGGTGTACAAACATATTTGCGATTAGTGAGCAATTGTAAAGCGGATATCTAATAGGAAATTTCTTAAACATGTAACTGTAGATTTTCAGATTCTAACATTCTAGCACCAATGTCTTAACTCTTTTACCTGTAATACTTTGTAGAACTAAATGTGGAACAATGGATTAGGGTTGAGTGAACCAATGAGTGTTTGGTTATTACCATAGGTGTAAAGCATCTATTTCCTTTGGAGTATCGTCAAATTGTTATAGATACTCTAGTATAGGAAACCAAATAGTGATAAAGGAGGAAGGAGCAGGAATTTTCTCCTTGCACTTTTAAGCATCACTGACCAGGTGACACAGAAGAGGAGCTGGCATTCAAGAAACAAGCTCAAAACCCCATTAGTCCACTTTCCCTCCAGAAAGACCCAAAGTGCTTTAGAAAAAGCAAAAAGTTACAATGAGTAATGTATAAACAAAAATGAACCTGGACAGACCCACTTCCGCCATGGCGGTTACCCTAGGGCCCAGGCCACAAGTCCCGGGCTAACAGCCAAGAGCCCTTTGGCTCATGCCAAAGGGCTTGTGGCTCTGGCCACATCCAAGTTAAATACCAGCTGAAAGATGTACACTCAACTAGTTAAGCAGTCTTTTGGCCCAGGCAATCCCAGAACCAGAAGGTACAATAATATGAAACAATGGTGCAACCCATCCACTACAGACATTACTAATGCATTGCAATTTTGTCTACCTTACCATTAAAATAACATATAAGGCTGCTTATAATAAAGCACTGAAACAACGAGATTATAAAACACCCACATTCCTACCCAGACTAAACCGACAGGCAGCAAAATATATTTTAGACGGTCGGTTTTTATACCCTGCTTTTCTCTACCTTAAGGAGTCTCAAAGTGGCTTACAATCACCTTTCCTTCCCCTCCCCACAACAGGGACCTTGTGCGGTAGGTGGGGGTGAGAGAGTTCTGAGGGAACTGTGACTGGCCCAAGGTCACCCAGCAGGCTTCATGTGGTGGAGGAGTGGGGAATCAGACCTGGTTCTTCAGATTAGAGTACCCCACTCTTAACCACTACACAACACCACATCACATCACAAGCATCCTCAGATTTCGATGTCAAAACTTTGAGTGACTATTTCACCTAAATTGTGATAATTAATGTACCAGGTGAACTTGAGAGGAGGGTGAGTTGCATAACCAGTGTGCTACCACCAAAAAGGCCTTCTTCAGCAGACAATTTTAATGGCCAGGCAGGTTTGTATGGGAGCAAGTGTTTCTTAAAATATTCTGGCCCTTTTCTCTACCTCCGATATGATTATTATAGTCCCAGACTCTTTAGACCATACCCACCCAATGAAATATAGATGGTGCAAAGCAGAAACATCTAGAGAACATTACATAGAAACAGTTTTATACGAAACATTCTAGGTGAATAGATTTTATAGAACATGAAGCCTACCTCTTGGGTGTTCCTCGTTGTAAGAGTCTTACTCTTTTCTCTATTTTTAAAAACCCATCCTCCCTCATATTTATTTATTTTGTTATTTAGGTTTTCAACATCCTGCTCCCCGGTCTACCTCAACGCATAAGATTTTGAAATGTTTTGAACCCAAGTGGCACTTTGCCCAACGTACGATGTCTCGCATGATGTGGGGATGCCTAAAAAGAGAAAACATAAGATGTTTGGAAACATTTGTAATGAAATCCAAACATCTGCCTGCACTCACTCTGTACATGATGCTGAAGGTGGCTTTGAGAGGCAGAAGAAGAAAACTGTGCATGACTCCTATGTTTAAAAAACCCCAGCAAGCAATGGAGTTTCTCTGGCACCTACCAGATTCGTCAAAATCTTGACCCTCCCTATTTTTTTTGTAAAGTCCACAAATATAACAAACAGTAATACCCAGTAATTCTACTAGCATAGCAAAAATGGTCGCAAAACACCTAAGTGTGTGTGTAGACACACACATATACATATGTTCCCTGACCTAGATAGCCCAGGGTAGCTTGATCTTGTCAGATCTCAAAAGCTATGTAAGGTTGGCCTTGGTTAGTATTTGGACAGGAGACCACCAAGGAATTCCAGGGTTACTATGTAGAGGCAGGCAATGGTAAACTACCTCTGAATGTTTATTGCCTTGATAACCCCATGAGAGGTCACCTTAAGTCGGCTGTGACTTGATGGCAATTACCATCGACCCATTCATCCATCCATCCTTCCTTCCTTCCTTCCTTCCTTCCATCCATCCATCCATCCATCCATCCATCCATCCATCCATCCATCCATCGACCCATCCATTGACCCATCCATCCATCCATCCATCCTTCCATCCATCCATCCATCCATTCGTCCATCCATCCATCCACCCATCCATCTGTCCATGCATCCACCCTTCCTTCCTTCCTTCCTTCCTTCCATTGACCCATCCATTGACCCATCCATCCATCCGTCCATCCTTCCGTCCATTCGTCTGTCCATCCGTCCATCCGTCCATGCGTCCATGCATCCATGCATCCATGCATCCATGCATCCATGCATCCATCCATCCATCCATCCATGTCCATGCATCCACCCATCCATCCATCCATCCATCCATCCATCCATCCATCCATCCATCCATCACAGCTTGCCAAGAACAGTGTTCTTATGGGACCAGGTTAGCATTTATAGACCACTTTTCTTCCAGAAATTCAGTGGAATAGCCCCACCTTTCTACTGTCATGGAACTCCAGGAAGCATGCAGAGGGAGGTCTCCCACAAAGGAACAGACCGGATCTGGAGCTTCAGTGAAGGTGCTCCATCGTCCAACCATGTCTTGGAACCATCCTTGTATGTAGGAGAAAGGGCTTCTGGGAATTGCCCTTCCCCTTCCTTCACAATCCCTAGAATTTCACTTACCATTAAAATTCCTGCCACACGTTTTTAATCATATGGTACTTGGCCCAAGTAATCACATTAACACATAGAAAGCTGGCTGCAATCCGCCGACGCTATTGTGTTTGGAAAGAGCCATAAATATAATTAATAAGAAGATCATCCAGCCTTACTTCCATTGAGGGAAAAATTACTGAAGTGTGTAATGGTCAGAGCAAATAATTTGTCAAGGATTACCCATGCAAGAAGCTTTCGTGAGGTGTTGATTAGTTTCCCACATTATGCTTTGTTGGCGGCAGATGGAGAAAGGATTAGATGATAGATGAAACACTAATTTTTTGTCAATCCTTTTGATCTGGTGGCTATAGACTCCCAGTTTTCAAAACAGGCATCAATATGTGTCATGTTAACACCTTTTGATGCAAGATTATCACTCCAATCCAGGAAAAGCAGCCCTTTGTGTAGAAAAACACTTCCATGTAAATGGCACATGAATCAAGACGAACATGAGTGACTCTCTCAGTCTGCGTCACCAGGAGGGGGTGTGGGCCGTGGCATCTCTTCCCCTCATTGGCTGCTCCACACACTCACAGGGCAGGTTTTCACATGCAGATACTTGAGTGCTATAGAGTTCATGACTGTATACTTGGAGCAAAACCGGGCAAAATGCAGATGCTGGGGAGGAAGCGACAGTCAGGAGGGGGAGGCTGCCGAACTGCACATGTCTGAGCATGCGCAGTTCGGCCAGGAGCCGGGGATGAGCCGGTGGAAGGACGCGGCACGATCCCACGGCTGGCCTTGATGCGCCCTTTCCCGAAGAAGGTTCATTTTTGATGCGGGGTTTTGGGTGGAAGGGCCGGATCGGGAACGGGCGCACCACGCTTCCCAGATGTTGCTCTGGGATCGCGCCCGTTTGCTGCGCCCCTGATCCGTCCCTCTCCCAGCCCAAAACCTCTTGTGTGACTGGGGCCAATGTTGAGTGATGGTTTGCTACCACTAATGCTCTCTGAGCGCTTTAGGCTTGGATAAAAGTGACATAGGATATGAATGAAACATCACACGAGGGGGGGGGAAGAGAGAGAGAAAATCTCTGCTGGCCTCTGTGCCATAGGGTAGCTCGGGGGCATTCCAGGAGGGGGTGGAGACTCCCCAATGTGATGACATCATGCATAAGTGACATCATCACGTTGGGGACACAGCCCCTTGGAAGGCGCCAAGGTGTCTGCTTGCAAAAAAGCTATTTAAAGGGAAGCTTCCCTTTAAATGGCTTCTTGTGAGTTGGGGGCTGGCTGCCCACCCACATCTGCACTCCAAGTGGAGAACTTGCTGCTTGGAATTCGGGTGTGGGTGGGCCCCCCTTACAAGAAACCACTTAAAGGGAAGCTTGTGAGTGGGGCCCGCCCATGCTTTAATTCCAAGTGGCAAATTCACCACTTGGAGTTCAGGCATGTGGCCAGTGGCAGCCCCTCTCCCTCTCCTCCTGAGGATTTAAAGGGCCCTTCAGCTGCTCGGCAGGCCACATGGTCCTGCCAAAAGCTGGAGGGCTTTTTAAGTCACGCAGGAGGGGAGGAAGAGGGGTGACCATGGGTGGTTGCTGTTGAGGGTAGGGCTTCCCCCACCAGTAGTGGGCAGAAGCCCCCGGAAGCGGGGAATCCCTGCCCCCACCTGGGGATTGGCAAACTTACCAAAAACTCTATGGGTTTATCCAGGGCTCTAGCAGGAACTCCTTTGCATATTAGGCGACACACCCGTAATGTAGCCAGTCCTCCAAGAGCTTCCAGTAGCCCCTATAAGAAGAGCTCTGTAAGCTCCTGGAGGATTGGCTACATTAGGGGTGTGTCACCTAATATGCAAAGGAGTTCCTGCTACAAAAAGAGCCCTGGTGTTTATCCATTATCATGATTTAGCGATGCTAGCATCAATGCCACACACACACCTGTCCCTCCCCTCCAACCTTCCTGTTGGTTGCCAGGCTCAACCTGAGAACCCTAAAAGCACATACGTTGTCCTGTTCACACAACATGGCCACTGGGCATATCAGGAAGATCATAGGCAGCACTTGCTCCCATGTGGGGTCCTGGTTAGCATGACTGTAACATCTGATGAGCCCTAAATAGAATACTGTTGGTGAGGGGCTGCACTGCAGGTCCTGCCCAGTGGTCCAGCATTCTGACCAGCCCAGCTGGGTGTTGATACAGCTGAGCTAGCAGTGGCACAACACCCTGGATTAGGGTTGCAGCTCCAGGTTGGGAAATACCTGGAGATTTGGGGGGGCGGAGCCCGAGGAAGGTGGGTTTTGGAGAAGGGAGGGACATCGGTGGAGTATTATGCCATAGAATCTACCTTCCAAAGCAACCATTTTCTCCAGCACTTACCTTGTGTCACGACTTTGGTTGGATCTGCATTTGTCTTTCCCACCGGTGTCGCAGCTTTCTGACTCCATCTTCAAAAAAGCTGTCTGCATTTGGTTTCGTTTTCACACCTCAACAGCGCTAGCGTACTTCTGCACATCCACATATGTTTATCGCCTTCTCGTGGCGGCTCCACTGTCATTGCGCCTCCCCACTGCTTTAAAAGAATCTTCTCCAAACAACGTTCAAACAAGCATAGAGAAAGACGGCATCAGAGCAGCACAAAACTGATTTAAAAATGCAAATGTAGATTCGACTGGAGGGTCAGAGTAAGGCATGCCATTATAAAGCAAGATGTCTGGTAGAGGATTGTATAGCACAAGGCACCTGCAAAAGAAACAGTAGAGACATCATTAACGGGCCAGGGAAGGAAGGTCCATTGAAGAGATCCAGGGCCCGACTTTAGGACCCCGACATCTCTAAGGGTAACGACTATATAAAGAACTTGATAATCAGCTCGGATGCACTGCTTTTTCAACAGAACCCATTTCCTAACCCTCAGCTGTCAATCCACAGATAAAAACAATAACAAGACATGCATATGTGTGTGACTAGTCCCCATTGGGGGAAAAATGCTTTTTGAAATGAACCGAGATGGAAACTTTGGACATCCACATGACTCTGATTAAATGTCTAAGGTTCCGTTGCTCATTTTAAACGACTACACTGTGGCTCACATTCATCTGTGGCTCATTTCATTTATCTGCACAACTACCAAATATCTGATGAGTGGCTGTTGAATGCGTGGACTGGCAAAAGTGTCCCGTATCATCATGGTCTGTTCACACCAGCATTTTATCAGTTGGAGATTACAGGATCCAGCGACCATGCGTGTGTAAACCAACCCCACATCAATTCCCCCATTTCTTTGCTGAAGACCAGAGAACTATTGACCTAGAAGGTCATGCCTAAAATCCTCAGGGATATTCACATGGAAATTACATTACAGGATGATAATGAATTCTGAGAAAATGAGACTGCAACTTACCAAAAAGAAGAAGAAGCCAATTTTACAGAAATTCAGATTAAAGATTGCTTATGCATAAGAATGTCTTGATGATAACATATCATAAAAGGATAATTAGGGATATATTTTATGCTTGAGAGTTACAGATTTTTACTGTTCACATTAGCTGTTCTTGAAAACTGTATTCTAATTTAGCTCTTGAGTCAAAAAGGGAATTATAAAATACATTTGGGAAGCAAACCGCCCAGGGGTGGAGAATACACTGGTTTCTTCATTCCAGGCATGGAAAGGGTTGCACCAACTCTGACTGGCAGCAATGACTGCCAATGTCTTTAAAGAAAAAGAAAACATGAGTGGATTATCTATTTTAACAGCCAAACCTACTAAGTATTTATACTAGACCCAAGTTCAGCATAGTACCAAACCCAAAGAAATCAGAGTTAACAACTATTACTATAATTGTGTAATTTTACAATCTGGTTCAGAATTCAAGCAATTAGCTAGTTATAGTCATCTCTGTGAGATGTTGTAAGTATTGTTCCTTTAATTCTCTTGGAATCGTCAAGTGCACCTGTATTTTATTAGAGTGGTCTTTCTGGGTTGTTCCAATGGAGAACCGGAGAAGCCTTCTACAGAGTTGTTTGACTTGTGCATTGTAGCATTGTGAGCTTTGGGTGAGCACAGCAAGCTAGCTCTTTTTTTTCCTTTCTTTTTACTGATTTTTATGTAAAGTACATTGTGTTATATTATATTTGTAATTCAGTTCCAGGAAAAAGAATTTGCCTGAAGAAGCATTTCTCGAAACATGCAATTTTTGTCTGGGAGGCATGTTGCTTTGATGCTTGCTGTATCTCTTTTTGGAAAGCAAAACAGCCTACAATATTGGCATTGATGACTGCTGTGTCT
Organism: Gekko japonicus; assembly: GCF_001447785.1. Classification (NCBI taxonomy): domain Eukaryota; kingdom Metazoa; phylum Chordata; class Lepidosauria; order Squamata; family Gekkonidae; genus Gekko; species Gekko japonicus. Next base: position 246,587 of record NW_015170343.1, on the reverse strand, counting down.
TTCATTAGAAAGCAAGATAGTCTACAGCATTGAATCCTGTCTGCATATTCATCTCTGTAGCTGTGGATTTTTCTACAAGATATGTATTCTTCTTTAGGTTTTTGTTATCAATGTACTATAATTTGTTTTAATAAACTTTTATTGATTTTTTCATGACATCCTATAGGGCATGAAGATGAGAACAACACTAAAACTAAAACAGAAGCTAAATAAGGCAAGGATAAATTACAATGAAAAGGTACATTCTATATATTACGTTCCTACAACAGGAAGGAAAAGTTTTAATCTGAGTTATTACATTCTATAAAAGATAGCTTAAGTTGTTTTTAGTACTGTTTACTCGGTGAACTGCATGGTTTATTTCAGTTCATTTATCCAATTTCTTCTTTTTCTTCTTGTATTTCAGTTTCACTTTGAGTTGCTTTGGGGCTGCTTCTCCTTTTTCTGAGTCAGAAGTCTCAGATGTTCCATTTTCTGAGTCAGAAGTCCCAGATGTCTTAGTCAAGCTGCTTGATGAATCCTGTGAATCAGATTCACTTTGTCTTCTTCTTGAGTGTTTTTCCTCTTCTTTTCCCCTTTTTTCGGATTTTGTTGCTGTTCTAGAAAATTTTTAGCTTTCTGTACAGAGTCAAGTTTATTTTTTTAATTTTTGTATTTGAATACAAGTCCTTCCGAGAATGTCCATTGAATTGGAGAAAGGAAGTTAAGTCTCTGTATTGCCTTCTTCATTTTCTCATCTCAAATGGGATATCCTTTAAGACTTTCACTTCTTCTTCTTTAATTTTCCAGGTTTTACCAGCAGTACCTTTTAAAACAGCATCTCTGGTAAATCTCTTAGAGAATTTAACAAATAATTTGCCAGGTAAATTGTTCTTCTTGAGAAAAACTGGATAAGCCTGATATATCAAATCCATAACATTCTATAGTTCTTCTTGTTTAAGATCAGTCATTGGTGCCAAGGCTTCACTTAAGAGTTGTTTGAGGTTTTCACCTTTCTGTTCAGTAATGCCTTGAAAACGCAACAAATACATTGATCTGTCCAGTTGAAGCTGTAATAGTTGACTTTTATCTAGAGAAATTTCTTTTTCTACTTCATCCAGTTTTTTGGGGTACCTTTCAATTTTGTCTCCATTTTCTTAATAGCTTTTTCAGAGTTGTCTGTTCTTTTCTCCATATGTGTTAGTTATTTTTGTAATCCATCCAGTTTAGTATTGACATTAGATATCTGTTCCAGCAGAGGGCGCAGTGCCATTGCTAGCATATGAGGGAAGTCTGCAGCTGTTTCCTGTGCCTATGGAGAAGTTGGAGTCGATGGTTGGGTATTTCCTGTAGGAGGCTTCTTTTCGATCACCATTTTTCTTCCCCTTCCAGACATTGTTTACATAAAAAGAAAGTTTTTCAAGTTAAAATGAACTTTCTCCATTTGGTATGCACTTAAGATTGTTTTCCACCTTTCAATTTCCTGGAACGTCTCTCATGGTTAGTTTTGCTTTTTTCTTTTCGCTTTGAAGTCTATGAACCACTTACTCTTGGGGGGGGGAATTCCCCAATTCTTCCCCAAACCCACCTTTGTTTAGTGAATTGAGCAGGGGATTGGTGAACTCACTTTTAACACTTTAAAAGTTGTGCAGGGACGTTTCCATGCTTAATCTCTTGCCCGCCTCATCCGGCAGCATACTCTGGTCACCATATCCGCTCTCTGATGGCAGGACCTCTTGGGGTAAAAAGGGAGCTCCAATTCCTTGACCAATGCCTCGGAAGTGACTCCCTCCCACTCCCCAGGCCAGGAGTCCCCTACAAGGACAGTGGGGGAGGTGGACCCGTCCAGGATCCCTCCTGTCTACCAGGTCTCAGCACATCTCCATCAGAGCACAAAGAGATGCATCCGAGCTGGGAATCACCAAAACCAGAACTCAATGTACTGTAATTAATAAGATACACTAGTGTCTTTATTGTATATTTATGATTTATACACATATATGAAGGAATAGTAGCATATCATAATGTGTGTGTGTTTTTTTAACATGGTGTTTTCCCATGTTTACACCACCTGGAGGCTGGCAACCCTATGTGAGGGAGAGGCTTAAAAACCACATCCCATGGTCCCCGTATTGCCTGCTCCCCAGGCTCCACCCCCAAATCTCCAGGAATTCTCCAACCCAGAGTTGGCAAACCTAGCAATGTGCATAAACTGCCTCGAATGCTCTGTTGTTCTGTCGAAAACAGTATCTGCAGACCGAGTACACTGGTTTATTTTATCATAAACAAACATGCAATTTCAGTTATGGCACAAAAATCTATATATGCATGCTCTGTTTGTGCTGACAAAAGCATTTGATAAGGCCTCCAAGTCCTCCCCTCCAGATAACCCCCTTCCCCCCCCAACTGCTTATTCTGCAGCACCTGCAGGAAATACCAGTGCAAAGCTTCAGAGATGTCACTCACCTCTTCCGCAGAAAATTCAGCCGAGCTGTTAAGACTGATTAGCTCTCATAGTTATCTTGGAGTAACAGATTCTGAAAGGTCTTCTGCTGTCTCTTGAACATATGCTTAATTAAATTGGCCCCATGCCTGAAGTTGTAATTTAGCCCTTGCTCAGACAAAAAGAATCTCCCAATGACTGCAGCAAAGCCTTGCCCAAATAGAGATCAAATGGCTATTTTACAGAAAGTGACCAGTGTGTAAGAGAGAGAGAAAGAGAGAGAAAGAGAGAGGAACTCTTGAACTGGAAGAAAGAGACTCAGAGCTTGAAGCTGGCACTTAGGTCAGTGAGCGGCCTGGGCCTGTGTGTGTTTAGGCCTCAGGCCTTTCTTCAGGTGCTAAGGGGGATAGTAGTATGAATATAAGGGCATAATCAGAGCCTACTGGGTCAGAAGAGTGGTCCATTTAGTCCAGCATCCTTTTTCCCACAGTGACCAACCAGTTGCCCTGGTAGGGATGCTGAGGTAGCTCTGGGTTGGGAAACTCCTGGAGATTTTGTGGGTGGAGTAGGGTTGCCAGGTCCCACCTGGCTGCCAGTGGGGGGATTCCCAATCCTTCCTTTAGATCTTCTGGAAGTGACATCACCCAGAAGTGACATCATCACGTTTCTGATGGCGGGGGCAACACTCTAGGTTTTGGTCAAAACTCTACTGATTTTTGAGTCTCAAAACCATAGAGTCTTGCCCAAAACCTAGAGTGTCATCACCAACATCGGAAATGCAGCACTGAAAGGGGGCTTCTTGGGGGTGGGGCTTCCTTCACTGGCCAGCTGAGCCATGGTGGATTTGGGGATCCCCTGGCCTCACCATGGCCTCACCAGGGGAATGGCAACTCTAGGCTGGATCTTGGGGATGGTAGGATTCAGAAAGGGGAGGGATCTCAGTGGGTATTCCTTTTTTTCTCCAAGGGAATTGATCTCTGTAACCTGCAGACCAGTTGTAATTCAGGGAGATCTCCAGCTACCACCTGGAGAATGGCAACCATATGTTACATAGTTACATAGGCTGAGACCTTCCTCTGATGCCGCCTCCTAGCACTGGGTGGTAGACATTTGCTGCCTCTGTAAATGGAGGCTCCATTTAGTCACCATGGCTGGTAGCCATAGATGGACATCTCCATGAACCTCCTTTCAAAGCCATCTAATGCTTGTGGTCATCATCATGTCCAACAGCAGTAAGTTCCCCAATTTAATTACTTGTTAAATAAAGCAGAATTCCCTTTAATCTGTCCTGAATCTGCTTCCCAGCAAATGTTTTGGGGACCCCCTCTTATTATGGGAGAGGGAGAACTAGCTCGCTTAATCCACTTTCTCTACCCCTTGTATAATTTCATAAACCTCCATCATGTCTCCTATTCATCAACTCATAACCTTCTTTGATTGTGTTGCCACAATATTCACAAGTAAAAAGCATTTGATATTATCAATAAATACATGTACCTCTTTTTATGAAAAGGTTTTAATTTTGGCCCTCCTTTCCACTAACCTTTGCTTGGTTTTGGAGTTCTTTGTTAGGTTTAGTTTCTTTCCCTTTCTTGTTTCTCCTATTCATCAACATCACCCCTTCTGATTGCAGGCAGAGCAGTGACTGCGTAGTGGAAGCACCATGAATTATTGCCTTGCTTGGATAACAGCAGTCAACCCTTCCCACTCCAGTGCCATTCTCTGCAACTGAATTTAGGAATCTGGAGTTGGAGAACACATACTCTGTGCTGGATTCAAACACAACTGCTCACAGTCCTTTGGCCAGGCAAGTGAAGGAGACCACAGGCGTAGTGGTGCCCTAGGGATGCCAGCCTTCAGGTGGGACCTGGGGATCCCCTAGAATTACAGCTTATCTCCAGACTACAGAGACCAGTTCTCCTGGAGAACTTTGGAAGGTGGACTCCATGGCATTGTACCCCACTGAGGTCCCTGACTCTCCAGGCTCCACCCCGAAATCTCCAGGAGTTTGCCAATGTGGAGATGTCAACCCCATGCCCCCACCCCCTTCTGGTGGCCAGGAGGGACCTGGCAACCCTTGGTACCCAACTTCACACTATATCAGCAGCACCTGTGTTCCTCTGTGCCAGCCCCACTGCATCGAAGCTAGTGTAGAGAAGCATAGGTATGGTGCTGCCTGGTATTGCCCCGTGCTGTATGAAGCTTGGTGATTCCAGAGAGGAGAAGCATAGTAGTGTCTGTCTGGGCCTTGCACAAAGTACAGGCAGCAAGGAGGTTCTGCAGCCCACCATCAGGTGAGGGGGCATGGGGGTGGGGTCCTTTTCCAGGGCTGTTTTGGCCTCCCACTCTGTCCAATCAAAGCTAACAGCAAAACCATAAAACGCAATACAAATGACTAATAAGCTGTTAAGAACAAGCCATGGGGGAATAAAAACCAGCATAAAGTAACCTAACATCATAGCCAAAAGTGGTTCTCAAGGCCAGATGCAGACCATAACAAAGGGAGCCCCTCAAATTTAGCCTATACGACACACAGAATAGCCCATAGTTTGGTACTAGGGCAGATGCTATTTGTGGATTCCAGATTCTCTAGTTAAAGCATCCCAGATAACCAGTCTGAGGGATGTCCCTTTGCCTGAGATCTTGGACAATCACTAGCAGTCCAAATAGACATCAATGGCTCAATAGTCCAATGGATCTAAGTCAATATTAGACATGTTTACATGATGTTGCTGAAGTGAAACAAAGGCAAATTATTGCATACATAATCAGAGAAACATGAAACACAGCAATGAAATTACCTGAACAATCATGCTGGGAGAATCTTTGGACAGTCTGAGAAAGGTCATCAGGAAGTGCGAGTGTTCCATGCCACTTCTCTTCCATAACATCCAACATGGAAGCTTTGCTTTTCCTTTATAGTGATAAGCACAAGCTCCATGGGCATATCATTTTACAGAATTGGAGGAATGGAGGGTTATGGGCCCAGGTTTGCGTCCTGCCCAGTGGAAGCCTGGTAACTCTTTCAGGGGCTGGTGGCAAGGCCTCCAATGCAGGCTGAGGCAGGATGTGTTCTGGTACTGCTGGACCACTGTTAGCAGGCACCTCAGCCATGTTAGGTTCTCCTTGGTCTGGCTGGTCCTCTTCAGATTCCTTAGCTTCTTGGGCTCTTCCTCTGAGGACTCTTGAGTAGCTGAGCTGGTCAGAGGGGTCATGGCAATTACCTTCCAAACAGTGTTCCCTCTAAGCTGAGTTAGTGTGAGCTAGCTCACAGTTTTTTTAGCCTCTGGCTCACACATTTTGTCTTTGCTCAGGAAGGATGACTCCACAGCAAACTAATTTAGGCAGTAGCCAAATCACCTGCTCACAACTTTAATGCCAGTTAAAGTAGAATTTAATGCCAGTTAAAGTAGAATTTTTGTGCACAGGGCTCCATAGCTTAGAGGGAGCATTGCTCCCAAACTACCCTCCAGTTTTAACTAACCCTTTCCAATCAGACACATGGGGCGGTCCAACCACAGCTTGAAAATATCTGAAATGCAAGGTCATACCAAAGGATTTTGTGTCTTCAGCACAATTTTGTTTTCCTTTGTCAGAGGCATTTATACGTGCCTGGTAGTTAAAAGTTCCCCAGAACACTCTACAAAAAGTGTCTTTAAATACTCAAAACGCGACCTGCAAATTGATACTAATTAAAGGCACTTTAAAAATTGCTTTGTACAACAAAAGCATTTCCCTTGGCGTGTTACAGCCTCAGCCCCTTGATACTGAAAAATGTATGCGGCAGTGACAGTCATTTCAATTACCTTCAAAAGCACTATTAAATTGTGAGAGTGAAGTCACGGGGCTTCGGTTTTATGCTATGCATTTAAATGGCAGAAGCATAATACAATCACCACCTCACAACCTCAAATCAACAGTTCCTTCCATGGCATGCCCCCCCCCCCAAAAAAGCTTTGGTGTGTTCAATACTACCACCACCTCAAAATTTAATTGCAGATTGTACTTTTTTTTAATTACCAATGTTTTTAACCATATTTTGAGCTAGGGTTTTGACTAACCCTCTATTAACATCACACCAAGCAAATGATTTCAGGGGGTAGTTGTGTGTGCGCAGCACACAAAGATACACTATCCCCCTTTCTCTTGTTCTTACATTTATAGACTTTCTTTTACCATTCCACTCCATAGGGTTGCCAGCTCTGGGTTGGGAAATACCTGAAGATTTTTGGGGGAGCAGCCTGAGGAGGGTGGGATTTGGGGAGGGAAGGGACTTTAATGGAGGCTGTGGTGGCTCAAGTGGTTAAGACGCTGAACTGCAGACCGGAAAGTCAGTAGTTCA